>NC_048585.1:64169322-64216822 GCF_013265735.2 Oncorhynchus mykiss | reverse complement strand
CAGAGTCAGGTCCAACAGATTGTTCAACAGAGTCAGGTCCAACAGACTGTTCAACAGAGTCAGGTCCAACAGACTGTTCAACAGACTGTTCAACAGAGTCAGGTCAACAGACTGTTCAACAGAGTCAGGTCAACAGACTGTTCAACAGAGTCAGGTCCAACAGCCTGTTCAACCGAGTCAGGTCCAACACCCTGTTCAACAGAGTCAGGTCCAACAGCCTGTTCAACAGAGTCAGGTCCAACAGACTGTTCAACAGAGTCAGGTCCAACAGGCTGTTCAACAGAGTCAGGTCCAACAGGCTGTTCAACAGAGTCAGGTCCAACAGGCTGTTCAACAGAGTCAGGTCCAACAGACTGTTCAACAGAGTCAGGTCCAACAGATTGTTCAACAGAGTCAGGTCCAACAGACTGTTCAACAGAGTCAGGTCCAACAGACTGTTCAACAGAGTCAGGTCCAACAGACTGTTCAACAGAGTCAGGTCCAACAGACTGTTCAACAGAGTCAGGTCAACAGACTGTTCAACAGAGTCAGGTCCAACAGGCAGTTCAACAGAGTCATGTCCAACAGACTGTTCAACAGAGTCATGTCCAACAGACTGTTCAACAGAGTCAGGTCCAACAGCCTGTTCAACAGAGTCAGGTCCAACAGACTGTTCAACAGAGTCAGGTCCAACAGGCTGTTCAACAGAGTCAGGTCCAACAGGCTGTTCAACAGAGTCAGGTCCAACAGATTGTTCAACAGAGTCAGGTCCAACAGACTGTTCAACAGAGTCAGGTCCAACAGACTGTTCAACAGAGTCAGGTCCAACAGACTGTTCAACAGAGTCAGGTCCAACAGACTGTTCAACAGAGTCAGGTCCAACAGACTGTTCAACAGAGTCAGGTCCAACAGACTGTTCAACAGAGTCAGGTCCAACAGGCTGTTCAACAGAGTCAGGTCAGGTCCAGCAGACTGTTCAACAGAGTCAGGTCAACAGACTGTTCAACAGAGTCAGGTCCAACAGGCAGTTCAACAGAGTCATGTCCAACAGACTGTTCAACAGAGTCATGTCCAACAGACTGTTCAACAGAGTCAGGTCCAACAGCCTGTTCAACAGAGTCAGGTCCAACAGACTGTTCAACAGAGTCAGGTCCAACAGGCTGTTCAACAGAGTCAGGTCCAACAGGCTGTTCAACAGAGTCAGGTCCAACAGATTGTTCAACAGAGTCAGGTCCAACAGACTGTTCAACAGAGTCAGGTCCAACAGACTGTTCAACAGAGTCAGGTCCAACAGACTGTTCAACAGAGTCAGGTCAACAGACTGTTCAACAGAGTCAGGTCAACAGACTGTTCAACAGAGTCAGGTCCAACAGCCTGTTCAACCGAGTCAGGTCCAACAGCCTGTTCAACAGAGTCAGGTCCAACAGCCTGTTCAACAGAGTCAAGTCCAACAGACTGTTCAACAGAGTCAGGTCCAACAGGCTGTTCAACAGAGTCAGGTCCAACAGGCTGTTCAACAGAGTCAGGTCCAACAGGCTGTTCAACAGAGTCAGGTCCAACAGACTGTTCAACAGAGTCAGGTCCAACAGACTGTTCAACAGAGTCAGGTCCAACAGACTGTTCAACAGAGTCAGGTCCAACAGGCTGTTCAACAGAGTCAGGTCAGGTCCAGCAGACTGTTCAACAGAGTCAGGTCAACAGGCTGTTCAACAGAGTCAGGTCAACAGGCTGTTCAACAGAGTCAGGTCCAACAGACTGTTCAACAGAGTCAGGTCCAACAGACTGTTCAACAGAGTCAGGTCAACAGACTGTTCAACAGAGTCAGGTCCAACAGGCTGTTCAACAGAGTCATGTCCAACAGACTGTTCAACAGAGTCATGTCCAACAGACTGTTCAACAGAGTCAGGTCCAACAGCCTGTTCAACAGAGTCAGGTCCAACAGACTGTTCAACAGAGTCAGGTCAACAGGCTGTTCAACAGAGTCAGGTCCAACAGACTGTTCAACAGAGTCAGGTCCAACAGACTGTTCAACAGAGTCAGGTCAACAGACTGTTCAACAGAGTCAGGTCCAACAGGCAGTTCAACAGAGTCATGTCCAACAGACTGTTCAACAGAGTCAGGTCCAACAGATTGTTCAACAGAGTCAGGTCCAACAGACTGTTCAACAGAGTCAGGTCCAACAGACTGTTCAACAGAGTCAGGTCCAACAGACTGTTCAACAGACTGTTCAACAGAGTCAGGTCAACAGACTGTTCAACAGAGTCAGGTCAACAGACTGTTCAACAGAGTCAGGTCCAACAGCCTGTTCAACCGAGTCAGGTCCAACACCCTGTTCAACAGAGTCAGGTCCAACAGCCTGTTCAACAGAGTCAGGTCCAACAGACTGTTCAACAGAGTCAGGTCCAACAGGCTGTTCAACAGAGTCAGGTCCAACAGGCTGTTCAACAGAGTCAGGTCCAACAGGCTGTTCAACAGAGTCAGGTCCAACAGACTGTTCAACAGAGTCAGGTCCAACAGATTGTTCAACAGAGTCAGGTCCAACAGACTGTTCAACAGAGTCAGGTCAACAGACTGTTCAACAGAGTCAGGTCCAACAGGCAGTTCAACAGAGTCATGTCCAACAGACTGTTCAACAGAGTCATGTCCAACAGACTGTTCAACAGAGTCAGGTCCAACAGCCTGTTCAACAGAGTCAGGTCCAACAGACTGTTCAACAGAGTCAGGTCCAACAGGCTGTTCAACAGAGTCAGGTCCAACAGGCTGTTCAACAGAGTCAGGTCCAACAGATTGTTCAACAGAGTCAGGTCCAACAGACTGTTCAACAGAGTCAGGTCCAACAGACTGTTCAACAGAGTCAGGTCCAACAGACTGTTCAACAGAGTCAGGTCCAACAGACTGTTCAACAGAGTCAGGTCCAACAGACTGTTCAACAGAGTCAGGTCCAACAGACTGTTCAACAGAGTCAGGTCCAACAGGCTGTTCAACAGAGTCAGGTCAGGTCCAGCAGACTGTTCAACAGAGTCAGGTCAACAGGCTGTTCAACAGAGTCAGGTCAACAGGCTGTTCAACAGAGTCAGGTCCAACAGACTGTTCAACAGAGTCAGGTCCAACAGACTGTTCAACAGAGTCAGGTCAACAGACTGTTCAACAGAGTCAGGTCCAACAGGCAGTTCAACAGAGTCATGTCCAACAGACTGTTCAACAGAGTCATGTCCAACAGACTGTTCAACAGAGTCAGGTCCAACAGCCTGTTCAACAGAGTCAGGTCCAACAGACTGTTCAACAGAGTCAGGTCCAACAGGCTGTTCAACAGAGTCAGGTCCAACAGGCTGTTCAACAGAGTCAGGTCCAACAGATTGTTCAACAGAGTCAGGTCCAACAGACTGTTCAACAGAGTCAGGTCCAACAGACTGTTCAACAGAGTCAGGTCCAACAGACTGTTCAACAGAGTCAGGTCCAACAGACTGTTCAACAGAGTCAGGTCCAACAGACTGTTCAACAGAGTCAGGTCCAACAGGCTGTTCAACAGAGTCAGGTCAGGTCCAGCAGACTGTTCAACAGAGTCAGGTCAACAGGCTGTTCAACAGAGTCAGGTCAACAGGCTGTTCAACAGAGTCAGGTCCAACAGACTGTTCAACAGAGTCAGGTCCAACAGACTGTTCAACAGAGTCAGGTCCAACAGACTGTTCAACAGAGTCAGGTCCAACAGACTGTTCAACAGAGTCAGGTCCAACAGACTGTTCAACAGAGTCAGGTCCAACAGACTGTTCAACAGAGTCAGGTCAACAGACTGTTCAACAGAGTCAGGTCCAACAGGCAGTTCAACAGAGTCATGTCCAACAGACTGTTCAACAGAGTCATGTCCAACAGACTGTTCAACAGAGTCAGGTCCAACAGCCTGTTCAACAGAGTCAGGTCCAACAGACTGTTCAACAGAGTCAGGTCCAACAGGCTGTTCAACAGAGTCAGGTCCAACAGGCTGTTCAACAGAGTCAGGTCCAACAGATTGTTCAACAGAGTCAGGTCCAACAGACTGTTCAACAGAGTCAGGTCCAACAGACTGTTCAACAGAGTCAGGTCCAACAGACTGTTCAACAGAGTCAGGTCCAACAGACTGTTCAACAGAGTCAGGTCCAACAGGCTGTTCAACAGAGTCAGGTCAGGTCCAGCAGACTGTTCAACAGAGTCAGGTCAACAGGCTGTTCAACAGAGTCAGGTCAACAGGCTGTTCAACAGAGTCAGGTCCAACAGACTGTTCAACAGAGTCAGGTCCAACAGACTGTTCAACAGAGTCAGGTCCAACAGACTGTTCAACAGAGTCAGGTCCAACAGGCAGTTCAACAGAGTCATGTCCAACAGACTGTTCAACAGAGTCATGTCCAACAGACTGTTCAACAGAGTCAGGTCCAACAGCCTGTTCAACAGAGTCAGGTCCAACAGCCTGTTCAACAGAGTCAGGTCCAACAGACTGTTCAACAGAGTCAGGTCCAACAGGCTGTTCAACAGAGTCAGGTCCAACAGGCTGTTCAACAGAGTCAGGTCCAACAGGCTGTTCAACAGAGTCAGGTCCAACAGATTGTTCAACAGAGTCAGGTCCAACAGACTGTTCAACAGAGTCATGTCCAACAGACTGTTCAACAGAGTCAGGTCCAACAGACTGTTCAACAGACTGTTCAACAGAGTCAGGTCAACAGACTGTTCAACAGAGTCAGGTCCAACAGACTGTTCAACAGACTGTTCAACAGAGTCAGGTCCAACAGACTGTTCAACAGACTGTTCAACAGAGTCAGGTCAACAGGTGCAATAAGGCCAACAAAACAAAACATACGGTCAACAGAGTCAGGTCCAACAGACTGTTCAACAGACTGTTCAACAGAGTCAGGTCAACAGGTGCAATAAGGCCAACAAAACAAAACATACGGTCCTCTTTATGTTGGAGAGTGTGCTGGAGATCAAACTGGGTGAACTTCTATCCTATCAACCAGACCAGCTATAATATCTAATACCCTGTTTCTCAGAGTCGTGGCTGAACAAGGACATAGACGGTATACACAGAGTATACCACACATCAGAAACACCTTCCTAATATTCAGTTGCCCTCATATTGCCCTCAGAATAGCCTCAAACCAAAATCAAATCAAATTGTTTTTTTCACGTGCACAGAATAATGCTATTTTGTAGGGGCATAGACTCCAGAACGTGCCGGAAGCGTTCCACAGGGATGCTGGCCCATGTTGACTCCAAAGCTTCCCATTGTTGTGTCAAGTTAGCTGGATGTCGATTGGGTGGTTGACCATTCTTGATTCACACAGGAAACTGTTGAGCATGAAAAACCCAGGACTGTTGCAGTTATTGACACAAACCAGTGTGCCTGGAACCTACTACTACACCCCATTCAAAGGCATTTAAATATTTGTCTTGCCCGTTCACCCTCTGAATGGCTTTCATACACAATCCATGTCTCAACACTTAAAAATATTTTTTAACCTGTCTCTTCCCCTTCATCTACACTGACTGAAGTGGATTCAATAAGGGATCATAGTTTTCACCTGGATTCACCTGGTCAGTCTCATGGAAAGAGCAGGTGTTCTTAATGTTTTGTATACTCAGTGTATATCTCAAAGATTTCTCCATCGTGCAGACCATTCGGCAGCCTCAGGTAAGGGGTGTGTCTCTTTATCAATAACAGCTGATGCTCGAAATCTAATATTAAACAAGTCTCGAGGTATTGCTCACCTGAGGTAGAGTATCTCACGATAAGCTGTAGACCACACTATGTACCAAGAGAGTTTTCATCTATATTTTTCTTAGTTGTCTATTTACCACCACAAACTGATGCTGGCACTAAGACCAGACTCAACCAGCTGTATAAGGCCATAAGTAAACAGGATAATGCTCATCCAGAGGCGGCGCTCCTAGTGGCCGGGGACTTTAATGCAGGGAAACTTAAATCAGTTTGACCTCTTTTTTACCATTTTTACTGTGCAACTAGAGGTGAAAAAACTCTAGACCACCTTTACTCCACACACAGAAACACATACAAAGCTCTCACTCGCCCTCCATTTGGCAAATCTAACCATAACTCTATCCTCATGATTGCTGCTTACAAGAGAACAGGAAGTACCAATGACCCGCTCAATGCGGAAGTGGTCTGTTGAAGCGGATGATAAGCTACAGGACTTTTTCGCTAGCACAGATGGCTTTGAGGTGGTCTGTTGAAGTGGTCTGTTGAAGTGGTCTGTTGAAGTGGTCTGTTGAAGTGGTCTGTTGAGGTGGTCTGTTGAAGTGGTCTGTTGAAGTGGTCTGTTGAAGTGGTCTGTTGAAGCGGATAATAAGCTACAGGACTTTTTCGCTAGCACAGATGGCTTTGAGGTGGTCTGTTGAAGTGGTCTGTTGAAGTGGTCTGTTGAAGTGGTCTGTTGAAGTGGTCTGTTGAAGCGGATAATAAGCTACAGGACTTTTTCGCTAGCACAGATGGCTTTGAGGTGGTCTGTTGAAGTGGTCTGTTGAAGTGGTCTGTTGAAGTGGTCTGTTGAAGCGGATAATAAGCGACAGGACTTTTTCACTAGCACAGATGGCTTTGAGGAATTTACCACATCAGTCCTAAACTTCTTGAATACATGCGTCGACGACGTTGTACCCACAGTGAGCGTACGTACATATCCCAACCAGAAGCCATGGATTACAGGCAACATCTGCACTGAGCTAAAGGCTAGAGCTTCTGCTTTCAAGGACTGGGACACTAATCCGGACCAGTTGTTCCGATGTAAGACCTGCTTACTTACAAGCCCTTAACCAACAATGCAGTTTAAAATATGAATAACAAACAAAAGTAACAAGTAATTAAAGAGCAGCAGTAAAATAACAATTGCGAGGCTAAATACAGGGGGGCACCGGTACAGAGTTAATGTGCGGGGGCACCGGTGTCGAGGTAATTGAGTTGATATGTACATGTAGGTAGAGTTATTAAAGTGACTATGCATAGATAATAACAGAGAGTAGCAGCAGTATAAAAGAGGAGGGGCAATGCCAATAGTCTGGGTAGCCATTTGAATAGATTTTCAGGATTCTTATGGCTTGGGGGTAGAAGCTGTTTAAAAGCCTCTTGGACCTAGACTTGGCGCTCCGGTACCGCTTGCCGTACGGTAGCAGAGAGAACAGTCTATGACTAGGGTGGCTGGAGTCTGACACTTTTTAGGGCCATACCAGGCAGTGATGTTCTCGATGGTGCAGCTGTAGAATCTTTTGAGGATCTGAGGACCCATGCCAAATGTTTTCAGTCTCGTGAGGGGGAATAGGTGTTGTCGTGCCCTCTTCATGACTGTCTCGGTGTGCTTGGACCATGAAGAAGGCATAACAACATTTCTTCCCTTTTCAGGAGGCTGAAAACATTTGCCAGCTGTGTCTGTGAAAGCATGTTGGTATGGCAACTGCTTGACATCTGGCTGCAATGTGCTAAAGAGGGTAGGCCCAGTACATCACTGTGGCATAGCTCCCTGCCATCCAAGATGGGGGAAGGCCCTAAAAATTTTAAAATACTCCAGCCACCCAAGTCTGTTCTCTCTGCTACCGCACGACCAGGAGGACTGATACAACAAGTATGGAACCAACAGGAGCCTTAACAGCTTCTAAATAGTTAGTTAAATAGTTAGTTAGTTAAATAGTTAGTCTATTTGGATAACTATTTAAGTAACTGGACTATCTACATTGACCTTTGGACCCAACACATGAACTGATGCTACTGTCTCTGTCACTTTATTCCTAGTTATATGTACATATACACCTCAATTACCTCGGACCCCTGCATATGGACTGGTACCCTGTGTATTATAACCTAGTTATCATTACTCAGTACTGGTACCCTGTGTATATAACCTAGTTATCATTACTCAGTACTGGTACCCTGTGTATATAACCTAGTTATCAGTACTGGTACCCTGTGTATATAACCTAGTTATCATTACTCAGTACTGGTACCCTGTGTATATAACCTAGTTATCATTACTCAGTACTGGTACCCTGTGTATATAACCTAGTTATCAGTACTGGTACCCTGTGTATATAACCTAGTTATCATTACTCAGTACTGGTACCCTGTGTATATAACCTAGTTATCATTACTCAGTACTGGTACCCTGTGTATATAACCTAGTTATCATTACTCAGTACTGGTACCCTGTGTATATAACCTAGTTATCAGTACTGGTACCCTGTGTATATAACCTAGTTATCATTACTCAGTACTGGTACCCTGTGTATATAACCTAGTTATCATTACTCAGTACTGGTACCCTGTGTATATAACCTAGTTATCATTACTCAGTACTGGTACCCTGTGTATATAACCTAGTTATCATTACTCAGTACTGGTACCCTGTGTATATACCCTGCTCATCGACTCAGTACTAGTACCCTGTGTATATAACCTGGTTATCATTACTCAGTACTGGTACCCTGTGTATATACCCTGGTTATCATTACTCAGTACTGGTACCCTGTGTATATAACCTAGTTATCATTACTCAGTACTGGTATCCTGTGTATATAACCTAGCTATCATTACTCAGTACTGGTACCCTGTGTATATAGCCTAGTTATCATTACTCAGTACTGGTACCCTGTGTATATAACCTAGTTATCATTACTCAGTACTGGTACCCTGTGTATATAACCTAGTTATCAGTACTGGTACCCTGTGTATATAACCTAGTTATCATTACTCAGTACTGGTACCCTGTGTATATAACCTAGTTATCATTACTCAGTACTGGTACCCTGTGTATATAACCTAGTTATCATTACTCAGTACTGGTACCCTGTGTATATAACCTAGTTATCATTACTCAGTACTGGAACCCTGTGTATATAACCTAGTTATCATTACTCAGTACTGGTACCCTGTGTATATAACCTAGTTATCATTACTCAGTACTGGTATCCTGTGTATATAACCTAGGTATCATTACTCAGTACTGGTATCCTGTGTATATAACCTAGTTATCATTACTCAGTACTGGTATCCTGTGTATATAACCTAGTTATCATTACTCAGTACTGGTACCCTGTGTATATAACCTAGTTATCATTACTCAGTACTGGTACCCTGTGTATATAACCTAGTTATCAGTACTGGTACCCTGTGTATATAACCTAGTTATCATTACTCAGTACTGGTACCCTGTGTATATAACCTAGTTATCATTACTCAGTACTGGTACCCTGTGTATATAACCTAGTTATCATTACTCAGTACTGGTAACCTGTGTATATAACCTAGTTATCATTACTCAGTACTGGTACCCTGTGTATATAACCTAGTTATCATTACTCAGTACTGGTACCCTGTGTATATAACCTAGTTATCATTACTCAGTACTGGTACCCTGTGTATATAACCTAGTTATCATTACTCAGTACTGGTATCCTGTGTATATAACCTAGTTATCATTACTCAGTACTGGTATCCAGTGTATATAACCTAGTTATCATTACTCAGTACTGGTGCCCTGTGTATATAACCTAGTTATCATTACTCAGTACTGGTACCCTGTGTATATAACCTAGTTATCATTACCCAGTACTGGTACCCTGTGTATATAACCTAGTTATCATTACTCAGTACTGGTACCCTGTGTTTATAGCCTAGTTATCATTACTCAGTACTGGTACCCTGTGTATATAACCTAGTTATCAGTACTGGTACCCTGTGTATATAACCTAGTTATCATTACTCAGTACTGGTACCCTGTGTATATAACCTAGTTATCATTACCCATTGTGTATTTATTCCTCATGTTATTATCTTTTTATTATTTTTCAATTGTATTTTTCTCTGCGTTGTTGGGCAGGACCCGTAACTAAGCATTTAGCTGTTACTCTACACCTGTTGTTTACCAAGTGCTTTGATAGAACATATGAGGTGCCGGTACTCAGTACAGTTGTGTTCCGGCCCAATTCAACCTCTGATTATCTATATAGTCATTACTAATGTTTAGCATGAATTATAAATTATTCTCATCCAACAGGTGTATCTATCAGTGTTGTGGCTGGCTATGAGCTCCACCATGTACAACCCTGTCATCTACTGCTGTCTCAATAGCAGGTAGGAGCTAGGAACACACACCATGTACAACCCTGTCATCTGCAGCTGTCTCAATAGCAGGTAGGAGCTAGGAACACACACCATGTACAACCCTGTCATCTACTGCTGTCTCAATAGCAGGTAGGAGCTAGGAACACACACCATGTACAACCCTGTCATCTGCTGCTGTCTCAATAACAGGTTCCGTGCAGGGTTTAAGAGGTACAATGTGTTTATGTGCATAGGTTCCGTGCAGGGTTTAAGAGTGCAATGCGCTGCTGTCCGTTTGTCCGTCTGTCTGAATACGACCAGATGGAACTACATAGCGCCCGTTTCCATGCCAACAGACAGAGCAGCATCTACACCCTGAGCCGCTTCGAGTCCTTCTCCGCCGTCCCACACAACGACCGCAGCGACAGGTATCGTGTGTGTGTGTGTGTGTGTGTGTGGGTTCTGCGTCATGTTTTAAGTTTCTTCAAAAACAGACCATAAAGCATTTCTTCATCTTCTTCTCCGCCAGGAGGAGGAGTCAGGGTGGTCGTCATGGTAGCATCGCACACAACGGGGTGAATCGTCACGGAACCCGACATACACTCCTGACACACGCTAGTTACCACGGCAACCCCCGAGGGTCCACCTCCGCCACGGAGCTCACCTGAGAGGTTTGGACTTGAGACGAAGCGAACACACAAACATACACACAATTACTGAAACACACACACACACCCTTATTGAAACACAAACAAACACACCTGGATTCCATGACATATAGGAATCCCCATTTCTGTTCTATACCAATAAGTAACTTGTAACCAGGTCTGTTCTGTCAGTTATATAGTCAGTTAACCCTTCTGTTCTGTCAGTTATATAGTCAGTTAACCCTTCTGTCAGATATATAGTCAGTTAACCCTTCTGTCAGTTATATAGTCAGTTAACCCTTCTGTCAGTTATATAGTCAGTTAACCCTTCTGTCAGTTATATAGTCAGTTAACCCTTCTGTTCTGTCAGGTATATAGTCAGTTAACCCTTCTGTTCTGTCAGGTATATAGTCAGTTAACCCTTCTGTTCTGTCCGTTATATAGTCAGTTAACCCTTCTGTTCTGTCCGTTATATAGTCAGTTAACCCTTCTGTTCTGTCAGGTATATAGTCAGTTAACCCTTCTGTTCTGTCCGTTATATAGTCAGTTAACCCTTCTGTTCTGTCAGTTGTTACTCAGGGGCCTTTTTAGTATGTTCTTGTTTATTTTTGGGTTGTTTGTTTGTTCAAAACAGCTTGTAATGTTTATTTCAAATATTACTTATCTTTATTGATATATTATACTTATATTTAGTATGTAACGAGTAAATGTGAATCAAGACCTGTAAGTGATGTCTATCGATGTGTGACAAAATAAAAACCCTATGTATTGTATGATCTGTCTCAATTCAATTCAATCATGGGAAACATATGTTATTAACGTTGCCAAATCAAGTGAAGTAGACAATAAACAAAAGTGAAATACACAATAAAAAATGCACATGAACAATTACACTCACAAAAGTTCCAGAAGAATAAAGACAAATGTCGTATTATGTGAAAAAGGGAAGATAAATAAAAATAAACATAAATACGGGTTGTATTTACAATGGTGTTTGTTCTTCACTGGTTGCCCTTTTCTTGTGGCAACAGGTCACAAATCTTGCTGCAGTGATGTCACACTGTGGTATTTCACCCAGTAGATTTGGGAGTTTATCATTATTGGGTTTGTTTTTCAAATTCTTTGTGGGTCTGTGTAATCTAAGGGAAAAATGTGTCTCTAATATGGTCATACATTGGGCAGGAGGTTAGGAAGTGCAGCTCAGTTTCCACCTCATTTTGTGGGAAGTGTGTACATAGCTAGCCTGTCTTCTCTTGAGAGCCATGTCTGCCTATGGCGGCCTTTCTCAATAGCAAGGCTATGCTCACTGAGTCTGTACATAGTCAAAGCTTTCCTTAAGTTTGGGTCAGTCATAGTGGTCAGGTATTCTGCCACTGTGTACTCTCTGTTTAGGGCCAAATAGCATTCTAGTTTGCTCTGTTTTTTTGTTCATTCTTTCTAATGTGTAAAGTAATTATCTTTTGTTTTCTCATGATTTGGTTGGGTGTAATTGTGCTGTTGTCCTGGGGCTCTGTAGGACCCAGACCCAGACCTCACAACCATAAAGGGCAATGGGCTTTATGACTGATTCTAGTATTTTTAGCCAGATCCTAGTTAGTATGTCAAATTTTATGTTCCTTTTGATGGCATAGAAGGCCCTTCTTGCCTTGTCTCTCAGATCGTTCACAGCTTTGTGGAAGTTACCTGTGCCGCTGATGTTTAGGCCAAGGTATGTATCGTTTCCTGTGTGCTCTAGGGCAACGGTGTCTAGATGGAATTTGTATTTGTGGTTCTGGCAGCTGGACCTTTTTTGGAACACCATTATTTTGGTCTTACTGAGATTTACTGTCAGGGCCCAGGTCTGACAGAATCTGTGCAGAAGATCTAGGTGCTGCTGTAGGCCCTCCTTGGCTGGTGACAGATCTAGGTGCTGCTGTAGGCCCTCCTTGGTTGGTGACAGATCTAGGTGCTGCTGTAGGCCCTCCTTGGTTGGGGACAGATCTAGGTGCTGCTGTAGGCCCTCCTTGGTTGGGGACAGATCTAGGTGCTGCTGTAGGCCCTCCTTGGTTGGTGACAGATCTAGGTGCTGCTGTAGGCCCTCCTTGGTTGGGGACAGATCTAGGTGCTGCTGTAGGCCCTCCTTGGTTGGGGACAGATCTAGGTGCTGCTGTAGGCCCTCCTTGGTTGGTGACAGATCTAGGTGCTGCTGTAGGCCCTCCTTGGTTGGTGACAGATCTAGGTGCTGCTGTAGGCCCTCTTTGGTTGGGGACAGAAGCACCAGATCATCAGTAGACATTTGACTTCAGATTCTAGCAGGATGAGGCCGGGTGCTGCAGACTGTTCTAGTGCCTTCAGAAAGTATTCAGACCCCTTGACTTTCTCCACATTTTTTTTGGTTTACAGCCTTATTCTAAAATGGATGATTTTTTTTCTCATTAATCTACAAACCCCACAATGACAAAGCAAAAACAGGTTTATAGAAATGTTTGCAAATGTATTAAAAATAAAAACTGAAACATTACATTTACATTAGTATTCAGACCCTTTACTCAGTAGTTTGTTGAAGCACCTTTGGCAGCGATTACATCCTCCAGTCTTCTAGGGTAGGACCTTGTAACGGCTGTCGTCGGTGGAAGAAGGTGAGGACCAAGGTGCAGCGTGGTTTTACTGATCAACACTGAAATACAAAACAACAAAGAAACAACCGGAACAGTTCTGTCAAACACACAAAGACTGAAAACAACCGCCCACAAAACACAATGGAAAACAGGCTCCCTAAATATGGTTCTCAATCAGGGACAACGATTGACAGCTGCCTCTGATTGAGAATCATATCAGGCCAAACACAGAAATAGAAAAATATAGAAAAATTAACGTAGACAACCCACCCAACTCATGCCCTGACCATACTAAAACAAAAGACAAAACAACTAAGGTCAGAACGTGACACACCTTCGACAGTGACCCCATAATGACATCACAATACCCATAATGACATCACAATACCCATAATGACATCACAATACCCCATAATGACATCACAATACCCCATAATGACATCTCAATACCCCATAATGACATCAAAATACCCCATAATGACGTCACAATATCCCATAATGACATCACAATACCCCATAATGACGTCACAATACCCATAATGACATCAAAATACCCCATAATGACATCACAATACCCCATAATGACATCACAATACCCCATAATGACAAAGGAAAAACAGGTTTTTATACATTTATAAAAATAAATTTATAAAAATAAAATAAAATTTTTTAAATATCACATTTACCTAAGTATTCAGACCTTTTACTCAGTACTTTGTTGAAGCACCTTTGGCAGCGATTACAGCCACAAGTCTTCTTGGGTATGACGCTACAAGCTTGGCACACCTGTATTTGGGGAGTTTCTCCCATTCTTCTCTGCAGATCCTCTCAAGCTCTGTCAGGTTGGATGGGGAGCGTCGCTGCACAGATATTTGCAGGTCTCTCCGGGCTCTGGCTGGGCCACTCAAGTTGTTGTTTATGTACATGGATTTTATAATGTCGTATGTTTTTCCCCCAACACCACTTTCAAACAATTTGTATAGCAGACCCTCAGGCCAAATTGAGTCAAAAGATTTTTTGAAATCAACAAAGCATGAGAAGACTTCGCCTTTGTTTTGGTCTGTTTGTTTGTCAGTTCGGGTGGTGGTCTGTCATACGGTAATTTGGTAAAAAGTCAATTTGACATTTGCTCAGTTTTCACTGAGGAAATGTACGAGTCTGCTGTTAATGATAATGCAGAGGATTTTCCCAAGGTTGCTGTTGTCGCATATCCCACGGTATTTTTTGGGGTCAGTTGGAATTTGTAATCTGTATATTTGATCATTTCATTGAGGATACCGTCAACACCACAGGCCTTTTTGGGTTGGAGGGTTTTTATTTTGTCCTGTAGTTCATTCAATGTAATTGGAGAATCCAGTGGGTTCTGATAGTCTTTATAATAGTTTAATAGTTGATTATAAGACTTGTTTTTAATAATTTTGCTGTTTGTTCTCTGTTATTGGGCCAACAATATTGGAGAAATGGTTTATCCATACATCTCTGTTTTGGATAGATAACTCTTCGTGTTGTGGTTTTAGTGTTTTCCAATTTTCCCAGAAGTGGTTAGATTCTATTCATTCTTCTCTCTCTGTCTGTCTCTCTCTCTCTGTCTCTCTCTCTCTCTCTCTCTATCTCTGTCTCTCTATCTCTTTGTCTCTCTGTCTCTCTCTCTCTGTCGCTCTCTCTCTGTCTCTCTCTCTCTGTCTCTCTCTCTCTGTCTCTGTCTCTCTTTCTGTCTCTCTATCTCTTTGTCTCTCTGTCTCTCTCTCTGTCTCTTTCTGTTTCTCTCTGTCTCTCTCTCTGTCTCTCTCTCTCTCTCTCTCTCTGTCTCTCTCTCTCTCTCTCTCTGTCTCTCTCTCTCTCTGTCTCTCTCTGTCTCTCTCTCTCTCTCTCTGTCTCTCTCTCTCTCGCTCTGTCACTCTCTCTCTGTCGCTCTCTCTCTGTCTCTCTCTCTCTGTCTCTCTCTCTCTGTCTCTCTCTCTGTCTCTGTCTCTCTTTCTGTCTCTCTATCTCTTTGTCTCTCTGTCTCTCTCTCTTTCTCTTTCTCTTTCTCTCTATCTATCTCTCTCTCCCTGTGACTCTCTCTCTTTGTCTCTTTCTCTTCCACCCGTCTCCTTCACTCTCATCTTTATGTTTGTCGCTCCCTAGGATGGTGGTGCAACCATCAATTGCACTATGTCAATGGAAACAAACAGGGGAAGATAATAGCCACCACGTACCCTGCCATTATCCTAGTCAGCTGACCACAGGACAGCGTGTTTGTGTGTGTGTGTGTTATAGACGTGGCTTCTCCATCTTTCCTTCCTAACCTCGTAATTCTTTAAACCCAGACTACACCTCAACTGGCTCACACACTTTGTGGGCATTTCTGCCATGTTAGGTTATTTAACTGTAAACACACTGGTATTAATCTAAGCCCAGTCAACAAGACACTGAACAGACCCGACACACTCACACACAGACACAGACACACAGCTATAAATGGGTGGCGAGACAGGCACAGAGAGAGGGCAGCAGTATTTAATTAATTATTTAAACACTTTGTCTCTGCACCCACATTCACTAACATTAATAAACATTGTGCAAATGTACAAGAGAGTTGGAGAGAGAGAGGTAGAGAGAACTTACAACAAACCTACCGAGAGATAGGGGGGGAGGCACAGCACTCAAAGCTTGAGCTCAGGGAGAATGAACAAGACAGAGAAGGCCCTGCTTTAAACACACTGCACCTTATAGGGAACCATTTGGGACAGAGTTCCTAACATGGACACCATATAGGGGACAGAGTTCCTAACATGGACACCATATAGGGGACAGAGATCCTAAAACGGACACCATATAGGGGACAGAGATCCTAACATGGACACTAGTTTTTCCCTCCTTAATTAAGATGTTTACTGACTCATTTAATTCCACAGGAAATGGCTGAAGATGGAAAAAGATGGGAGTCATTCGTGATGCCAAGTTATTAACTGATGATCTTTAAATAATATTATTTAATTTGACTTCCTCTTGTCTGAAGAGAAGCACTGTTTCCTCTCTCACACACACACACACACACACACACACACACACACACACACACATACACATACACACACACACACACACACAGTAAGAACTCTTCTCAACCCGTCACACAGAGTAAACACACATGTATTTATTTATTTGGGTCACTATTAGCTTTTGCAGAAGTGGCAGCTACTTTTCCAATACCAGCATTGTGGCCTCGTTAGGCTGCAGGGCCACTCACACACCTGAGGCCACTCGGCCTCGTTAGGCTGCAGGGCCACTCACACACCTGAGGCCACTCGGCCTTGTTAGGCTGCAGGGCCACTCACACACCTGAGGCCACTCGGCCTCGTTAGGCTGCAGGGCCACTCACACACCTGAGGCCACTCGGCCTCGTTAGGCTGCAGGGCCACTCACACACCTGAGGCCACTCGGCCTCGTTAGGCTGCAGGGCTACTCACACACCTGAGGCCACTCGGCCTCGTTAGGCTGCAGGGCTACTCACACACCTGAGGCCACTCGGCCTCGTTAGGCTGCAGGGCTACTCACACACCTGAGGCCACTCGGCCTCGTTAGACTGCAACGCACCTGGGGAAATTTAAGGGGCTGCTTTAGTTCAGCACAGGGCACCTCCTGGCTAGACACCGGAGGCTGAGCTCGCGCTACACCGGAGGCTGAGCTCGCGCTACACCGGAGGCTGAGCTCGCGCTACACCGGAGGCTGAGCTCGCGCTACACCGGAGGCTGAGCTCGCGCTACACCGGAGGCTGAGCTCGCGCTACACCGGAGGCTGAGCTCGCGCTACACCGGAGGCTGAGCTCGCGCTACACCGGAGGCTGAGCTCTACAACGGAGGCTGAGCTCTACAGACATTTTTTTGAAGCCCTGGACATTGTTCTCCACAGGAAGAAGTGACCAGACTACAAGTGAAGCTGGGTAGCAGCCCAGCTAGTTTTCTTTAAAGGCTAACACTAGGTTCAGTTCAGGAGAGTGGGAGAGTTTTGTTATCAGTTATTGTTTGAGAACTAGCTTTGTGAACCTCTTATTTTGAATAAATATGCCAGTCTGGTTTAAGCTGTGTTGGACTTCTGTTGTTATTCCTTCTCGATGACTTCCTCTCAGCAACACCTAGCGAGTCATTACACAAGTAACAAATCACTGATTCACTAATCGACAAGGACAGTCACGCAAATTAAAAACGTCAAATACAACTAAAACATACTACAAACAATGCAACTAACACATTCTGGTTCGTCCTCACTGAAACCAAACTGAATCAAAAGAAGAAGAAGAAATGATGAGGAATTGAAAAATGTTTGAGAGGGATGAGACAAAGGCAATGGCAAATAAGTCTGGCTGCACAACCGATTAGCAAACATACTGCAAGTTGACAAATCGAGACAAAACTAAATAAAAACAAAAATAAACTACACTGAAACGAAGATAAATAACATAAAATGATATTAAAAAGCTTTGGAATGAATTTTTGAGCAAAAAGGCAAACTCAGCTCCATCATTCATTGAATCAGATGGCTCATTCATCACTAAACTAACTGATATTGCCATCTACTTTAATTATTTTTTCATTTGCAAGATTAGAAAACTTGGACATGACATGCTGACACTAAACATCCATGTACACTACCGGTCAAAAGTTTTAGAAAACCTTCTCATTCAAGGGTTTATTTTACATTTATACTATTTTCTACATTGTAGAAGAATAGTGAAGACATCAAAACTATGAAATAACACATATGGAATCGTGTAGTAACCAAAAATTGTTAAACAAATCTAAATATATTTTATATTTGAGATTCTTTAAATAGCCATCCTTTGCCTTGATGACATCTTTCCACACTCTTGGCATTTTCTCAACCAGCTTCACCTGGAATGCTTTTCCAATGGTCTTGAAGGAGTTCCCACATATGCTGAGCACTTGTTGGCTGCATTTCCTTCACTCTGTGGTCCAACTCATCCCAAACCATCTCAATTGGGTTGAGGTCGGGTGATTGTGGAGGTCAGGTCATCTGATGCAGCACTCCATCACTCTCCATCTTGGTCAAATAGCCCTTACACAGCCTGGAGGTGTTTTGGGTCATTGTCCTGTTGAAAAACAAATGATAATCCCACTAAACTTAAACCAGATGGGATGGTTTATCGCTGCAGAATGTTAGGAACTCTGTCTCAAATGATACTCTGTACCGTATATGGTGTCCATGTTAGGAACTCTGTCCCAAATGATACTCTGTACCCTATATGGTGTCCATGTTAGGAACTCTGTCCCAAATGATACTCTGTACCCTATATGGTGTCCATGTTAGGAACTCTGTCCCAAATGATACCCTGTACCCTCCCTGAAACACTTCAGCGAGCAGGCCTTTCTAATCGACCTGGCCGGGGTATCCTGGAAGGATATTGACCTCATCCCGTCAGTAGAGGATGCCTGGATATTTTTTAAAAATGCCTTCCTAACCATCTTAAATAAACATGCCCCATTCAAGAAATTTAGAACCAGGAACAGATATAGCCCTTGGTTCTCCCCAGACCTGACTGCCCTTAATCAACACAAAAACGTCCTATGGCGTTCTGCATTAGCATCGAACAGCCCCCGTGATATGCAGCTGTTCAGGGAAGCTAGAAACCATTATACACAGGCAGTTAGAAAAGCCAAGGCTAGCTTTTTCAAGCAGAAATTTGCTTCTTGCAACACTAACTCAAAAAAGTTCTGGGACACTGTAAAGTCCATGGAGAATAAGAACACCTCCTCCCAGCTGCCCACTGCACTGAAGATAGGAAACACTGTCACCACTGATAAATCCACCATAATTGAAAATTTCAATAAGCATTTTTCTACTGCTGGCCATGCTTTCCACCTGGCTACTCCTACCCCTGTCAACAGCACTGCACCCCCAACAGCAACTCGCCCAAGCCTTCCCCATTTCTCCTTCTCCCAAATCCATTCAGCTGATGTTCTGAAAGAGCTGCAAAATCTGGACCCCTACAAATCAGCCGGGCTAGACAATCTGGACCCTTTCTTTCTAAAATTATCTGCCGAAATTGTTGCCACCCCTATTACTAGCCTGTTCAACCTCTCTTTCGTGTCGTCTGAGATTCCCAAAGATTGGAAAGCAGCTGCGGTCATCCCCCTCTTCAAAGGGGGGGACACTCTTGACCCAAACTGCTACAGACCTATATCTATCCTACCATGCCTTTCTAAGGTCTTCGAAAGCCAAGTCAACAAACAGATTACCGACCATTTTGAATCTCACCATACCTTCTCTGCTATGCAATCTGGTTTCAGAGCTGGTCATGGGTGCACCTCAGCCACGCTCAAGGTCCTAAACGATATCTTAACCGCCATCGATAAGAAACATTACTGTGCAGCCGTATTCATTGATCTGGCCAAGGCTTTCGACTCTGTCAATCACCACATCCTCATCGGCAGACTCAACAGCCTTGGTTTCTCAAATGATTGCCTCGCCTGGTTCACCAACTACTTCTCTGATAGAGTTCAGTGTGTCAAATCTGAGGGTCTGTTGTCCGGACCTCTGGCAGTCTCTATGGGGGTGCCACAGGGTTCAATTCTTGGACCGACTCTCTTCTCTGTATACATCAATGAGGTCGCTCTTGCTGCTGGTGAGTCTCTGATCCACCTCTACGCAGACGACACCATTCTGTATACTTCCGGCCCTTCTTTGGACACTGTGTTAACAACCCTCCAGGCAAGCTTCAATGCCATACAACTCTCCTTCCGTGGCCTCCAACTGCTCTTAAATACAAGTAAAACTAAATGCATGCTCTTCAACCGATCACTACCTGCACCTACCCGCCTGTCCAACATCACTACTCTGGACGGCTCTGACTTAGAATACGTGGACAACTACAAATACTTAGGTGTCTGGTTAGACTGTAAACTCTCCTTCCAGACCCATATCAAACATCTCCAATCCAAAGTTAAATCTAGAATTGGCTTCCTATTTCGCAACAAAGCATCCTTCACTCATGCTGCCAAACATACCCTTGTAAAACTGACCATCCTACCAATCCTCGACTTTGGCGATGTAATTTACAAAATAGCCTCCAATACCCTACTCAACAAACTGGATGCAGTCTATCACAGTGCAATCCGTTTTGTCACCAAAGCCCCATACACTACCCACCATTGCGACCTGTACGCTCTCGTTGGCTGGCCCTCGCTTCATACTCGTCGCCAAACCCACTGGCTCCATGTCATCTACAAGACCCTGCTAGGTAAAGTCCCCCCTTATCTCAGCTCGCTGGTCACCATAGCATCTCCCACCTGTAGCACACGCTCCAGCAGGTATATCTCTCTAGTCACCCCCAAAACCAATTCTTTCTTTGGCCGCCTCTCTTTCCAGTTCTCTGCTGCCAATGACTGGAACGAACTACAAAAATCTCTGAAACTGGAAACTCTTATCTCCCTCACTAGCTTTAAGCACCAACTGTCAGAGCAGCTCACAGATTACTGCACCTGTACATAGCCCACATATAATTTAGCCCTATCAACTACCTCTTTCCCAACTGTATTTAATTTATTTATTTATTTTGCTCCTTTGCACCCCATTATTTTTATTTCTACTTTGCACATTCTTCCATTGCAAAACTACCATTCCAGTGTTTTACTTGCTATATTGTATTTACCTTGCCACCAAGGCCTTTTTTTGCCTTTACCTCCCTTCTCACCTCATTTGCTCACATTGTATATAGACTTGTTTATACTTTATTATTGACTGTATGTTTGTTTTACTCCATGTGTAACTCTGTGTTGTTGTATCTGTCGAAATGCTTTGCTTTATCTTGGCCAGGTCGCAATTGTAAATGAGAACTTGTTCTCAACTTGCCTACCTGGTTAAATAAAGGTAAAATAAATAAATAAAAAAAAAATATGGTGTCCATGTTAGGATCTCTGTCCCAAATGATACTCTGTACCCTATATGGTGTCCATGTTAGGAACTCTGTCCCAAATGATACTCTGTACCCTATATGGTGTCCATGTTAGGAACTCTGTCCCAAATGATACTCTGTACCCTATATGGTGTCCATGTTAGGATCTCTGTCCCAAATGATACTCTGTACCCTATATGGTGTCCATGTTAGGAACTCTGTCCCAAATTATACTCTGTACCCTATATGGTGTCCATGTTAGGAACTCTGTCCCAAATTATACTCTGTACCCTATATGGTGTCCATGTTAGGAACTCTGTCCCAAATTATACTCTGTACCCTATATGGTGTCCATGTTAGGATCTCTGTCCCAAATGATACTCTGTACCCTATATGGTGTCCATGTTAGGATCTCTGTCCCAAATGATACTCTGTACCCTATATGGTGTCCATGTTAGGAACTCTGTCCCAAATGATACTCTGTACCCTATATGGTGTCCATGTTAGGATCTCTGTCCCAAATGATACTCTGTACCCTATATGGTGTCCATGTTAGGAACTCTGTCCCAAATGATACTCTGTACCCTATATGGTGTCCATGTTAGGAACTCTGTCCCAAATTATACTCTGTACCCTATATGGTGTCCATGTTAGGAACTCTGTCCCAAATTATACTCTGTACCCTATATGGTGTCCATGTTAGGATCTCTGTCCCAAATGATACTCTGTACCCTATATGGTGTCCATGTTAGGATCTCTGTCCCAAATGATACTCTGTACCCTATATGGTGTCCATGCTTTTGCGACTGCACTTGAAGAAACTTTCAAAGTTCTTTACATTTTCCGTATTGACTGACCTTCATGAATTAAAGAAATGATGGACTGTCATTTGTCTTTGCTTATTTGAGCTGTTATTTACATAATATGGACTTGATCTTTTACCAAATAGGGCTATCTTCTGTATACCACCCCTACCTTGTCACAACACAACTGATTGGCTCAAACGCATTAAGAAGGAAAGAAATTCCACAAATTAACTTTTAATAAGGCACACCTGATAATTGAAATGCATTCCAGGTGACTACCTCATGAAGCTGGTTGAGAGAATGCCAAGCTTGTGCAAAGCTGTCATCAAAGCAAAGGGGGGCTATTTGAAGAATCTAAAATTTAAAATATATTTTGATTTATTTAACACTTTTTTGGTTACTACATGATTCCATATGTGTTATTTCATAGTTTTGATATCTTCACTATAATTCTACAATGTAGAAAATATTTTAAAAATGAAGAATAACCCTTGAATGAGTAGGTGTTCTAAAACTTTTGAGCGGTAGTGTATATCTGGACAAACTACGAAAGACAGCATTGTAATTTTGAATCCCGTAAAGTGCGTGTTTGTCTATCAACATAGAGGTCTGACAACTTGGATGAAAAATTACCGAGGATAATAGTGGACGATATTGCCACATATTGAAATCGTTTGTTATTATTATTATTTTTCTTTTTTACCCCTTTTCTCCCAATTGGTAGTTACAGTCTTGTCCCATCGCTGCAACTCCCTTACGGACTCAGGAGAGGCGAAGGTCGAAAGCCATGCATCCCCCCGAACACAACCCTGACACACTGCTTGCTTAACCGAGAAGCCAGCCGCACCAATGTGCTGGAGGAAACACCGTCCACCTGGCAGCCGAAGTCAGCTTGCAGAACCCAAAACCCAAAAACCAAAACCCCCAAAACCCTCCCCTAAACCGTCCGACGCTGGGCCAATTGTGCGCCGTCTCATGGGTCTCCCGGACACGACAGGTTGAGACACAGCCTGGGATCGAACCAATGGTCTCTTTTGACGCCTCAAGCACTGCGATGCGGTGCATTAGACCGCTGCTCCACTTGGGAGGCCCATTGGGATATTACTTTGACACTATATTGTATCATTTTGACAATATCGCAATATTATTTTTGCTCTAGTTGGCTGTACCAAAACTTCAGTTTTTGTCCTTCAAAACTTGTTCTCCATCTTTGTAAATAGAAAAAAGGAAGTCATGTTGTTTTAAGCACTCATTTCCATGACTGATCAAAACTAATTTTCTCTTGTCTCTCTGCAGCAGACATATGGAGAGAAATGTCTGGAACGGCGAATCACAATAAAATCCCAGTATCAAATCACAATATGTATAGATTTGTGAGAATAGCAATACATATTGTGATAATATCGTATCGTGAGGTATGCATTGGTGTCTGAGATTAATATTATTTGATTAAAACCAGAAGAGAAGAAACTCTGGTCAATCCTCAACCAGGAAGGACTGGCATGTTGTTGATGTTTTAACCTCAACCAGGAAGGACTGGCGTGTTGTTGATGTTTCAACCAGGAAGGACTGACATGTTGTTGATGTTTCAACCAGGAAGGACTGGCATGTTGTTGATGTTTCAACCAGGAAGGACTGACATGTTGTTGATGTTTCAACCAGGAAGGACTGGCATAATGTTGATGTTTTAACCTCAGCCAGGAAGGACTGGCATATTGTTGATGTTTCAACCAGGAAGGACTGGCATGTTGTTGATGTTTTAACCAGGAAGGACTGGCATATTGTTGATGTTTTAACCAGGAAGGACTGGCATGTTGTTGATGTTCTAACCTCAACCAGGAAGGACTGGCATGTTGTTGATGTTTTAACCAGGAAGGACTGGCATATTGTTGATGTTTTAACCTCAACCAGGAAGGACTTGCATGTTGTTGATGTTTTAACCAGGAAGGACTGGCATGTTGTTGATGTTTTAACCTCAACCAGGAAGGACTGGCATATTGTTGGTGTTTTAACCTCAACCAGGAAGGACTGGCATGTTGTTGATGTTTCAACCAGGAAGGACTGGCAAGTTGTTGATGTTTCAACCAGGAAGGACTGGCATATTGTTGATGTTTCAACCAGTGTTTCCTCTGACACATTGCTGTGGCTGGTTAAGCAAGCAGTGTAGATTTGCAGGGTTGTGTTTTGGGGGACGCATGGCTCTCTACCTTCGCCTCTCAGGAGTCCGTAGGGGAGTTGCAGCGATGTGACAAGACTGTAACTACCAATTGAGGATATAAAAGGGTAAACAAATATATAATTTGCAGAACCTTTTTTAAAGCAGACATACCTTTCCCCATCTTCACCACAACTTTGTCAATGTGACTTGACCATGAGACTTGACCATCCAATGTTACTCGTATTAACTAACTCCTCCTAGGAGTTTATCTTCCTCAACTTGGTCATTTATGCACATGTCCAGTTGAGGTATTTTTATTTAATTTATTTATATCACCTTTTTTAACCAGGTAGGCCAGTTGAGAACAAGTTCTCATTTACAACTGCGACCTGGCCAAGATAAAGCAAAGCAGTGCAACACAAACAACAACACAGAGTTACATTTGGAATAAACAAACATACAGTCAATAATACAATAGAAAAAGTCTATATACAGTGAGTGCAAATGAGGTAAGATTAGGGAGGTAAGGCAATAAATAGGGCCATAGTGGCGAAGTAATTACAATATAGCAATTAAATACTGGAATGGTAGATGTGCAGAAGATGAATGCGCAAGTAGAGATACTGGGGTACAAAGGAGCAAGATAAATACATACATACAGTAAAAGGAGCAACAACAATAAATAACAATATGGAGATGAAGTAGTTGGATGGGCTATTTACAGATGGGCTATTTACAAATGGGCTTTGTACAGGTGCAATGATCTGTGAGCTGCTTAAAGTTAGTGAGGGATGTATGAGTCTCCAGCTTCAGTGATTTTTGCAATTCGTTCCAGTCATTGTCAACAGAGAACTGGAAGGAAAGGCGGCCAAAGGAGGAATTGGCTTTGGGGGTTACCAGTGAGATATACCTGCTGGAGTGCGTGCTACGGGTGGGTGCTGCTATAATGACCAGTGAGCTGAGATAAGGCCGGGCTTTACCTAGCAAAGACTTATAGGTGACGTGGAGCCAGTGGGTTTGGCGACGATTATGAGGCGAGGGCCAGCCAACGAGAGCATACAGGTCGCAGTGGTGGGTAGTATATGGGGCTTTGGTGAAAAACAGATGGCACTGTGATAGACTACGTCTAGTTTGCTGAGTATCGTGTTGGAGGCTATTTTGTAAATGAGCTCGCCGAAGTCAAGAATCGGTAGGATGATCAGTTTTACGAGGGTATGTTTGGCAGCATGAGTGAAGGATGCTTTGTTGCAAAATAGGAAACCGATTCTAGATTTAATTTTGGATTGGAGATGCTTAATGTGAGTCTGGAAGGAGAGTTTACAGTCTAACCAGACACCTAGGAATTTGTAGTTGTCCACATATTCTAAGTCAGAACCGTCCAGAGTAGTGATGCTGGACGGGCGGGCGGGTGTGGGCTTCAATCGGTTGAAGAGCATGCATTTAGTTTTGCTTGCATTGAAGAGCAGTTGGAGGCCACGGAAGGAGAATTGTATGGCATTGAAGCTCATCTGGAGGTTAGTTAACACAGTGTCCAAAGAAGGGCCAGAAGTATACAGAATGGTGTTGTCTGCGTAGAGGTGTACCAGAGAATCACCAGCAGCAAGAGCAACATCATTGATGTATGCAGAGAAAAGAGTCGGCCCAAGAATTGAACCGTGTGGTACCCCCATAGAGAGGTCCGGACAACAGGCCCTCCGATCTGACACACTGAACTCTGTCTGAGAAGTAGTTGGTGAACCAGGCGAGGCAGTCATTTGAGAAACCAAGGTTATTGAGTCTGCCGATAGGAATGTGCTGATTGACAGAGTCGAAAGCCTTGGCCAGGTCGATGAAGACGTATTGTAAAGCCCCGTATTGTCTCTTATCGATGGAAGTTATGACATCGTTTAGGTCTTACAGAATGTTTTAACCAAATACAATGCTTTTTAGTTTTAGATGTGTTTAAGATCAGTTTATTATTATTATATATATATATATATATATATATATATATATATATATATATATATATATATATATATATATATATATATATATATATAGTCGGTATCAGAATGTGTATACAGTGGCCCGTATTTTACAGCTGCAAGTCTCTTGGTATTTTTTTGTTGCCTTACAACCTGGAATTGGGTTTGAATCATTTGATTTACACAACATGCCTACCACTTTGAAGATGCCAAATATTTATATTGTGAAACAAACAAGAAATAAGACAAAAAACTTGAGCGCTGCATAACTATTCAGCCCCCCCAAAGTCAATACTTTGTAGAGCCACCTTTTGCAACAATTACAGCTGCAAGTCTCTTGGGGTATGTCTCTATGAGCTTGGCACATCTAGCCACTGGGATTTTTTGCCCATTCTTCAAGGCAAAACTGCTCCAGCTCCTTCAAGTTGAATGGGTTCTGCTGGTGTACAGCAATCTTTAAGTCATACCACAGATTCTCAATTGGATTGAGGTCTGGGCTTTGACCAGGCCATTCCAATACATGTTTAATGTTTCCCCTTAAACCACTCCAGTGTTGCTTTAGCAGTATGCTTAGGGGCATTGTCCTGCTGGAAGGTGAACCTCCGTACCAGTCTCAAATTTCTGGAAGACTGAAACAGGTTTCCCTCAAGAATTTCCCTGTATTTAACACCATCCATCATTCCTTAAACTCTGACCAGTTTTCCAGTCCCTACCGATAAAAAACATCCCCACAGCATGATGCTGGGATGGTGTTCTCGGGGTGATGAGACGTGTTGGTTTTGCGCCAGACAGAGCGATTTTTGGCGAACGCCAAACGTGTTTGCTAACTTTCTTCTGGCTGCTCTTCCGTAAAGCCCAGCTCTGTGGGAGGCTAAATGTGGTCCTATGGACAGACACTCCAATCACTCAGATTGCAGACAGGTGGCCTTTATTTAACGAATTACTTGACTTATGAAGGTAATTGGTTGCACCAGATTTTATTTAGGGGCTTAATAGCAAAGGGGGTGAATACACATGCACGCACGACTTTTACGTTTCTTTTTTAATTTATTTTTTGAAACAAGTAATTGTTTTTCATTTCACTTCACCAATTTGGACTATTTTGTGAATGTCCACTACATGAAATCCAAATAAAAATCAATTTAAATTACAGCTTGTAATGCAACAAAATAGGAAAAACGCCCTGGGGGGGTGAATACTTTTGTAAGGCACTGTATATATATAAATTCGGATACCTCTACATACCTGTGTTTACCATAACTCTACATACCTGTGTTTACCATAACTCTACATACCTGTGTTTACCATACCTCTACATACCTGTGTTTACCATACCTCTACATACCTGTGTTTACCATAACTCTACATACCTGTGTTTACCATACCTCTACATACCTGTGTTTACCATACCTGTGTTTACCATACCTCTACATACCTGTGTTTACCATACCTGTGTTTACCATACCTCTACATACCTGTGTTTACCATACCTCTACATACCTGTGTTTACCATAACTCTACATACCTGTGTTTATCATAACTCTACATACCTGTGTTTACCATACCTCTACATACCTGTGTTTACCATAACTCTACATACCTGTGTTTACGATACCTCTACATAACTGTGTTTACCATACCTCTACATACCTATGTTTACCATACCTCTACATACCTGTGTTTACCATACCTGTGTTTACCATACCTCTACATACCTGTGTTTACCATACCTGTGTTTACCATACCTCTACATACCTGTGTTTACCATACCTCTACATACCTGTGTTTACCATAACTCTACATACCTGTGTTTACCATACCTCCACATAACTGTGTTTGCCATACCACTACATACCTGTGTTTACCATAACTCTACATACCTGTGTTTACCATACCTCTACATAACTGTGTTTACCATACCTCTACATACCTGTGTTTACCATAACTCTACATACCTGTGTTTACCATACCTCTACATACCTGTGTTTACCATAACTCTACATACCTGTGTTTACCATACCTGTGTTTACCATACCTCTACATACCTGTGTTTACCATACCTCTACATACCTGTGTTTACCATACCTCTACATACCTGTGTTTACCATAACTCTACATACCTGTGTTTACCATACCTCTACATACCTGTGTTTACCATACCTGTGTTTACCATACCTCTACATACCTGTGTTTACCATACCTGTGTTTACCATACCTCTACATACCTGTGTTTACCATACCTCTACATACCTGTGTTTACCATAACTCTACATACCTGTGTTTATCATAACTCTACATACCTGTGTTTACCATACCTCTACATACCTGTGTTTACCATAACTCTACATACCTGTGTTTACGATACCTCTACATAACTGTGTTTACCATACCTCTACATACCTGTGTTTACCATACCTCTACATACCTGTGTTTACCATACCTGTGTTTACCATACCTCTACATACCTGTGTTTACCATACCTGTGTTTACCATACCTCTACATACCTGTGTTTACCATACCTCTACATACCTGTGTTTACCATAACTCTACATACCTGTGTTTACCATACCTCCACATAACTGTGTTTGCCATACCACTACATACCTGTGTTTACCATAACTCTACATACCTGTGTTTACCATACCTCTACATAACTGTGTTTACCATACCTCTACATACCTGTGTTTACCATAACTCTACATACCTGTGTTTACCATACCTCTACATACCTGTGTTTACCATAACTCTACATACCTGTGTTTACCATACCTGTGTTTACCATACCTCTACATACCTGTGTTTACCATAACTCTACATACCTGTGTTTACCATACCTCTACATACCTGTGTTTACCATACCTGTGTTTACCATACCTCTACATACCTGTGTTTACCATACCTGTGTTTACCATACCTCTACATACCTGTGTTTACCATACCTCTACATACCTGTGTTTACCATAACTCTACATACCTGTGTTTACCATAACTCTACATATCTGTGTTTACCATACCTCTACATACCTGTGTTTACCATACCTCTACATACCTGTGTTTACCATACCTGTGTTTACCATACCTCTACATACCTGTGTTTACCATACCTGTGTTTACCATGACTCTACATACCTGTGTTTACCATACCTCTACATACCTGTGTTTACCATGCCTGTGTTTACCATACCTCTACATACCTGTGTTTACCATACCTGTGTTTACCATAACTCTACATACCTGTGTTTACCATACCTCTACATACCTGTGTTTACTATACCTGTGTTTACCATAACTCTACATACCTGTGTTTACCATACCTGTGTTTATCATACCTATACATACCTGTGTTAACCATACCTCTACATACCTGTGTTTACCATAACTCTACATGCCTGTGTTAACCATACCTCTACATACCTGTGTTAACCATACCTCTACATACCTGTGTTTACCATACCTCTACATACCTGTGTTTACCTCTCTGTTGATTTCCCTTCTCCTGTTCTCTTCCCTCTCTTTATCGTCTTTCTTTCTTCCTCTCTCTCTCTCTCTCTCTCTCTGTGTGTGTGTGTGTGTGTGTGTGTGTGTGTGTGTGTGTGTGTGTGTGTGTGTGTGTGTGTGTGTGTGTGTGTGCGCCTGATTCGATGATTATACTGTTACAAGGCAGGGCTCAACAGTATAATAACAGAGTGTTATTGTCAGTATTGTTTTGGCCACCTGGTTGAAACTAAATGACATGGATGACATGTGTACATATTTGGCTTTCTGACTGGCTAACACACACACTCACACACACGCACGCAGTCACTCTCATCAGTGTATGAGAAGGCACAGACTGCTTCTGTTGTTCCATTGTGTCCCTGGCTGCCAGAGTGAGATATTAGTCATTGACTTCTGTTGTTCCATTGTCTCTCTGGCTGTCAGTGTGGGAGATCAGTCGTGTGTGAGTGTGTATTTATCCTCAAATGGTTAGTGTGTCTATGTTATCACACCTGTGTGAGCATCAGAGATGGAATTGGACAGTAAGCGCTACTCTCGGATGGAGGAGGATGGAGAACAACATAAAGACACTGAGGTTCTGTAGCATCTATCTATCCTCTCCATCTCCATCCTCTCTATCTATCCTCTCCATCTCTATCCTCTCTATATATCCTCTCCATCTCTATCCTCTCTATCTATCTATCCTCTCCATCTCTATCCTCTCTATCTATCCTCTCCATCTCTATCCTCTCTATCTATCCGCTCCATCTCTATCCTCTCTATCTATCCTCTCCATCTCCATCCTCTCTATCTATCCTCTCCATCTCTATCCTCTCTATCTATCTCTCTCTGATGTCTGTCTGTCTGTCTGTCTGTCTGTCTGTCTGTCTGTCTGTCTGTCTGTCTGTCTGTCTGTCTGTCTGTCTGTCTGTCTGTCTGTCTGTCTGTCTGTCTGTCTGTCTGTCTGTCTGTCTGTCTGTCTGTCTGTCTGTCTGTCTGTCAGTCTGTCTGTCTGTCTGTCTGTCTGTCTGTCTGTCTGTCTGTCTGTCTGTCTGTCTGTCTGTCTGTCTGTCTGTCTGTCTGTCTGTCTGTCTGTCTGTCTGTCTGTCTGTCTGTCTGTTTATCTATACTGTCTGTCTGTCTGTCTGTCTGTCTGTCTGTCTGTCTGTCTGTCTGTCTGTCTGTCTGTCTGTCTGTCTATCTATACTGTCTGTCTGTCTGTCTGTCTGTCTGTCTGTCTGTCTGTCTGTCTGTCTGTCTGTCTGTTTGAGTACAAGACCTTGAATTATTGCCATGATTCAACTTGTCAGCTAATAATATAGAATAGAGGAAGTGGTTGAGGCCTAAAACAACATTTTGAAACGTCTGGGGTCCCTGAGGAGGTTTAAAAACCACTGTAGCAGAGGACCTAGCCGTCACTGTCATATATGGGCATGTACAGGGAGTTACTCTGATTCAGTTATATACAGGGAGTTACTCTGATTCAGTTATATACAGGGAGTAACTCTGATTCAGTTATATACAGGGAGTTACTCTGATTCAGTTATATACAGGGAGTTACTCTGATTCAGTTATATACAGGGAGTTACTCTGATTCAGTTATATACAGGGAGTAACTCTGATTCAGTTATATACAGGGAGTTACTCAGCTCTGATTCAGTTATATTCAGGGAGTTACTCTGATTCAGTTATAGACAGGGAGTTACTCAGCTCTGATTCAGTTATATACAGGGAGTTACTCAGCTCTGATTCAGTTATATTCAGGGAGTTACTCTGATTCAGTTATAGACAGGGAGTTACTCAGCTCTGATTCAGTTATATACAGGGAGTTACTCAGCTCTGATTCAGTTATATACAGGGAGTTACTCTGATTCAGTTATATACAGGGAGTTACTCTGATTCAGTTATATACAGGGAGTTACTCTGATTCAGTTATATACAGGAAGTTACTCTGATTCAGTTATATACAGGGAGTTACTCTGATTCAGTTATATACAGGGAGTTACTCTGATTCAGTTATATACAGGGAGTTACTCTGATTCAGTTATATACAGGGAGTTACTCAGCTCTGATTCAGTTATATACAGGGAGTTACTCTGATTCAGTTATATACAGGGAGTTACTCTGATTCAGTTATATACAGGGAGTTACTCTGATTCAGTTATATACAGGGAGTTACTCAGCTCTGATTCAGTTATGTACAGGGAGTTGCTCTGATTCAGTTATATACAGGGAGTTACTCTGATTCAGTTATATACAGGGAGTAACTCAGCTCTGATTCAGTTATATACAGGGAGTTGCTCTGATTCAGTTATATACAGGGAGTTACTCTGATTCAGTTATATACAGGGAGTTACTCTGATTCAGTTATATACAGGGAGTAACTCTGATTCAGTTATATACAGGGAGTTACTCAGCTCTGATTCAGTTATATACAGGGAGGTACTCTGATTCAGTTATATACAGGGAGTTACTCTGATTCAGTTATATACAGGGAGTTAATCTGATTCAGTTATATACAGGGAGTTACTCTGATTCAGTTATATACAGGGAGTTACTCTGATTCAGTTATATACAGGGAGTTAATCTGATTCAGTTATATACAGGGAGTTACTCTGATTCAGTTATATACAGGGAGTTACTCAGATTCAGTTATATACAGGGAGTTACTCTGATTCAGTTATATACAGGGAGTTACATTGATTCAGTTATATACAGGGAGTTACTCTGATTCAGTTATATACAGGGAGTTACTCTGATTCAGTTATATACAGGGAGTTACTCTGATTCAGTTATATACAGGGAGTTACTCTGATTCAGTTATATACAGGAAGTTACTCTGATTCAGTTATATACAGGGAGTTACTCTGATTCAGTTATATACAGGGAGTTACTCTGATTCAGTTATATACAGGGAGTTACTCTGATTCAGTTATATACAGGGAGTTACTCAGCTCTGATTCAGTTATATACAGGGAGTAACTCTGATTCAGTTATATACAGGGAGTTACTCAGATTCAGTTATATACAGGGAGTTACTCTGATTCAGTTATATACAGGGAGTAACTCTGATTCAGTTATATACAGGGAGTTACTCTGATTCAGTTATATACAGGGAGTTACTCTGATTCAGTTATATACAGGGAGTTACTCTGATTCAGTTATATACAGGGAGTTACTCTGATTCAGTTATATACAGGAAGTTACTCTGATTCAGTTATATACAGGGAGTTACTCTGATTCAGTTATATACAGGGAGTTACTTTGATTCAGTTATATACAGGGAGTTACTCAGCTCTGATTCAGTTATATACAGGGAGTAACTCTGATTCAGTTATATACAGGGAGTTACTCTGATTCAGTTATATACAGGGAGTTACTCTGATTCAGTTATATACAGGAAGTTACTCTGATTCAGTTACATACAGGGAGTTACTCTGATTCAGTTATATACAGGGAGTTACTCTGATTCAGTTATATACAGGGAGTTACTCAGCTCTGATTCAGTTATATACAGGGAGTTACTCTGATTCAGTTATATACAGGGAGTTACTCTGATTCAGTTATATACAGGGAGTTACTCTGATTCAGTTATATACAGGGAGTTACTCAGCTCTGATTCAGTTATATACAGGGAGTTACTCTGATTCAGTTATATACAGGGAGTTACTCTGATTCAGTTATATACAGGGAGTTACTCTGATTCAGTTATATACAGGGAGTTACTTTGATTCAGTTATATACAGGGAGTTACTTTGATTCCGTTATATACACGGAGTTACTCAGCTCTGATTCAGTTATATACAGGGAGTTACTCAGCTCTGATTCAGTTATATACAGGGAGTTACTCAGCTCTGATTCAGTTATATACAGGGAGTTACTCTGATTCAGTTATATACAGAGAGTTACTCTGATTCAGTTATATACAGGGAGTTACTCTGATTCAGTTATATACAGGGAGTTACTTTGATTCAGTTATATACAGGGAGTTACTTTGATTCCGTTATATACACGGAGTTACTCAGCTCTGATTCAGTTATATACAGGGAGTTACTCAGCTCTGATTCAGTTATATACAGGGAGTTACTCAGCTCTGATTCAGTTATATACAGGGAGTTACTCTGATTCAGTTATATACAGGGAGTTACTCTGATTCAGTTATATACAGGGAGTTACTCTGATTCAGTTATATACAGGGAGTTACTCTGATTCAGTTATATACAGGAAGTTACTCTGATTCAGTTATATACAGGGATTTACTCTAATTCAGTTATATACAGGGAGTTACTCTGATTCAGTTATATACAGGGAGTTACTCTGATTCAGTTATATACAGGGAGTTACTCAGCTCTGATTCAGTTATATACAGGGAGTTACTCTGATTCAGTTATATACAGGGAGTTACTCTGATTCAGTTATATACAGGGAGTTACTCTGATTCAGTTATATACAGGGAGTTACTCTGATTCAGTTATATACAGGGAGTTACTCTGATTCAGTTATATACAGGGAGTTACTCAGCTCTGATTCAGTTATATACAGGGAGTTACTCTGATTCAGTTATATACAGGTGGTTACTCTGATTCAGTTATATACAGGGAGTTACTCAGCTCTGATTCAGTTATATACAGGGAGTTACTCTGATTCAGTTATATACAGGGAGTTACTCAGCTCTGATTCAGTTATGTACAGGGAGTTACTCTGATTCAGTTATATACAGGGAGTTACTCTGCTTCAGTTATATACAGGGAGTTACTCTGATTCAGTTATATACAGGGAGTTACTCTGATTCAGTTATATACAGGGAGTTACTATGATTCAGTTATATACAGGAAGTTACTCTGATTCAGTTATATACAGGGAGTTACTCTGATTCAGTTATATACAGGGAGTTACTATGATTCAGTTATATACAGGAAGTTACTCTGATTCAGTTATATACAGGGAGTTACTCTGATTCAGTTATATACAGGGAGGTACTCTGATTCAGTTATATACAGGGAGTTACTTTGATTCAGTTATATACAGGGAGTTATTCTGATTCAGTTATATACAGGGAGTTACTTTGATTCAGTTATATACAGGGAGTTAATCTGATTCAGTTATATACAGGGAGTTACTCTGATTCAGTTATATACAGGGAGTTACTCTGATTCAGTTATATACAGGGAGTTACTCTGATTCAGTTATATACAGGGAGTTACTCAGCTCTGATTCAGTTATATACAGGGAGTTACTCTGATTCAGTTATATTCAGGGATTTACTCAGCTCTGATTCAGTTATATACAGGGAGTTACTCTGCTTCAATAATATACAGGGAGTAACTCTGATTCAGTTATATACAGGAAGTTACTTTGATTCAGTTATATACAGGGAGTTACTCTGATTCAGTTATATACAGGGAGTTACTCTGATTCAGTTATATACAGGGAGTTACTATGATTCAGTTATATACAGGAAGTTACTCTGATTCAGTTATATACAGGGAGTTACTCTGATTCAGTTATATACAGGGAGTTACTATGATTCAGTTATATACAGGAAGTTACTCTGATTCAGTTATATACAGGGAGTTACTCTGATTCAGTTATATACAGGGAGGTACTCTGATTCAGTTATATACAGGGAGTTACTTTGATTCAGTTATATACAGGGAGTTATTCTGATTCAGTTATATACAGGGAGTTACTTTGATTCAGTTATATACAGGGAGTTAATCTGATTCAGTTATATACAGGGAGTTACTCTGATTCAGTTATATACAGGGAGTTACTCTGATTCAGTTATATACAGGGAGTTACTCTGATTCAGTTATATACAGGGAGTTACTCAGCTCTGATTCAGTTATATACAGGGAGTTACTCTGATTCAGTTATATTCAGGGATTTACTCAGCTCTGATTCAGTTATATACAGGGAGTTACTCTGCTTCAATAATATACAGGGAGTAACTCTGATTCAGTTATATACAGGAAGTTACTTTGATTCAGTTATATACAGGGAGTTACTCTGATTCAGTTATATACAGGGAGTAACTCTGATTCAGTTATATACAGGGAGTTACTCTGATTCAGTTATATACAGGGAGTTACTTTGATTCAGTTATATACAGGGAGTTACTCTGATTCAGTTATATACAGGGAGTAACTCTGATTCAGTTATATACAGGGAGTTACTCTGATTCAGTTATATACAGGGAGTTACTCTGATTCAGTTATATAAAGGGAGTTACTTTGATTCAGTTATATACAGGGAGTTACTCTGATTCAGTTATATACAGGGAGTTACTCAGCTCTGATTCAGTTATATACAGGGAGTTACTCTGATTCAGTTATATACAGGGAGTTACTCTGATTCAGTTATATACAGGGAGTTACTCTGATTCAGTTATATACAGGGAGTTACTCAGCTCTGATTCAGTTATGTACAGGGAGTTGCTCTGATTCAGTTATATACAGGGAGTTACTCTGATTCAGTTATATACAGGGAGTTACTCTGATTCAGTTATATACAGGGAGTTACTCTGATTCAGTTATATACGGGGAGTTACTCTGATTCAGTTATATACAGGGAGTTGCTCTGATTCAGTTATATACAGGAAGTTACTCTGATTCAGTTATATACAGGGAGTTACTCTGATTCAGTTATATACAGGGAGTTACTCTGATTCAGTTATATACAGGAAGTTACTCTGATTCAGTTATATACAGGGAGTTACTCTGATTCAGTTATATACAGGAAGTTACTCTGATTCAGTTATATACAGGGAGTTACTCTGATTCAGTTATATACAGGGAGTTACTCAGCTCTGATTCAGTTATATACAGGGAGTAACTCTGATTCAGTTATATACAGGGAGTTACTCTGATTCAGTTATATACAGGGAGTTACTCAGCTCTGATTCAGTTATGTACAGGGAGTTGCTCTGATTCAGTTATATACAGGGAGTTACTCTGATTCAGTTATATACAGGGAGTTACTCTGATTCAGTTATATACAGGGAGTTACTCTGATTCAGTTATATACGGGTAGTTACTCTGATTCAGTTATATACAGGGAGTTGCTCTGATTCAGTTATATACAGGAAGTTACTCTGATTCAGTTATATACAGGGAGTTACTCTGATTCAGTTATATACAGGGAGTTACTCTGATTCAGTTATATACGGGGAGTTACTCTGATTCAGTTATATACAGGGAGTTACTCTGATTCAGTTATATACAGGAAGTTACTCTGATTCAGTTATATACAGGGAGTTACTCTGATTCAGTTATATACAGGGAGTTACTCAGCTCTGATTCAGTTATATACAGGGAGTAACTCTGATTCAGTTATATACAGGGAGTTACTCTGATTCAGTTATATACAGGGAGTTACTCTGATTCAGTTGTATACAGGGAGTAACTCTGATTCAGTTATATACAGGGAGTTACTCTGATTCAGTTATATACAGGGAGTTACTCTGATTCAGTTATATACAGGGAGTTACTCTGATTCAGTTATATACAGGGAGTTACTCTGATTCAGTTATATACAGGGAGTTACTCTGATTCAGTTATATACAGGGAGTTACTTTGATTCAGTTATATACAGGGAGTTACTCTGATTCAGTTATATACAGGGAGTTACTCTGATTCAGTTATATACAGGGAGTTACTCTGCTTCAGTTATATACAGGGAGTAACTCTGATTCAGTTATATACAGGGAGTTACTCTGATTCAGTTATATACAGGGAGTTACTCAGCTCTGATTCAGTTATATACAGGGAGTTACTCTGATTCAGTTATATACAGGGAGTTACTCTGATTCAGTTATATACAGGGAGTTACTCTGATTCAGTTATATACAGGGAGTTACTCTGATTCAGTTATATACAGGAAGTTACTTTGATTCAGTTATATACAGGGAGTTACTCTGATTCAGTTATATACAGGGAGTAACTCTGATTCAGTTATATACAGGGAGTTACTCTGATTCAGTTATATACAGGGAGTTACTTTGATTCAGTTATATACAGGGAGTTACTCTGATTCAGTTATATACAGGAAGTTACTCTGATTCAGTTATATATAGGGAGTTACTCTGATTCAGTTATATACAGGGAGTAACTCTGATTCAGTTATATACAGGAAGTTACTCTGATTCAGTTATATACAGGGAGTTACTATGATTCAGTTATATACAGGAAGTTACTCTGATTCAGTTATATACAGGGAGTTACTTTGATTCAGTTATATACAGGGAGTTACTCTGATTCAGTTATATACAGGGAGTTACTCTGATTCAGTTATATACAGGTAGTTACTCTGATTCAGTTATATACAGGGAGAATACTCTGATTCAGTTATATTCAGGGAGTTACTCAGCTCTTATTCAGTTATATACAGGGAGTTACTCTGATTCAGTTATATACAGGGAGTTACTCTGAGTCAGTTATATACAGGGAGTTACTTTGATTCAGTTATATACAGGGAGTTACTCTGATTCAGTTATATACAGGGAGTTACTCTGATTCAGTTATATACAGGGAGTTACTCTGATTCAGTTATATACAGGGAGTTACTCTGATTCAGTTATATACAGGGAGTTACTCAGCTCTGATTCAGTTATATACAGGGAGTTACTCTGATTCAGTTATATTCAGGGATTTACTCAGCTCTGATTCAGTTATATACAGGGAGTTACTCTGCTTCAGTTATATACAGGGAGTTAATCTGATTCAGTTATATACAGGAAGTTACTTTGATTCAGTTATATACAGGGAGTTACTCTGATTCAGTTATATACAGGGAGTTACTCTGATTCAGTTATATACAGGGAGTTACTCTGATTCAGTTATATACAGGGAGTTACTCTGATTCAGTTATATACAGGGAGTTACTCAGCTCTGATTCAGTTATATACAGGGAGTTACTCTGATTCAGTTATATACAGGTAGTTACTCTGATTCAGTTATATACAGGGAGAATACTCTGATTCAGTTATATTCAGGGAGTTACTCAGCTCTTATTCAGTTATATACAGGGAGTTACTCTGATTCAGTTATATACAGGGAGTAACTCTGATTCAGTTATATACAGGGAGTTACTCTGAGTCAGTTATATACAGGGAGTTACTCAGCTCTGATTCAGTTATATACAGGGAGTTACTCTGATTCAGTTATATACAGGGAGTTACTCTGATTCAGTTATATACAGGGAGTTACTCTGATTCAGTTATATACAGGGAGTTACTCTGATTCAGTTATATACAGGGAGTTACTCTGATTCAGTTATATACAGGGAGTTACTCTGATTCAGTTATATACAGGGAGTTACTCTGATTCAGTTATATACAGGGAGGTACTCTGATTCAGTTATATACAGGGAGTTACTCTGATTCAGTTATATACAGGGAGTTACTCTGATTCAGTTATATACAGGGAGTTACTCTGATTCAGTTATATAAAGGGAGTTACTCTGATTCAGTTATATAAAGGGAGTTACTCTGATTCAGTTATATACAGGTGGTTACTCTGATTCAGTTATATACAGGGAGTTACTCTGATTCAGTTACTCAGCTCTGATCCGGTTACTCAGCTCTGATCCGGTTACTCAGCTCTGATTCGGTTACTCAGCTCTGATTCAGTTACTCAGCTCTGATTCAGTTACTCAGCTCTGATCCAGTTACTCAGCTCTGATCCGGTTACTCAGCTCTGATTCGGTTACCCAGCTCTGATTCAGTTACTCAGCTCTGATTCAGTTACTCAGCTCTGATCCAGTTACTCAGCTCTGATCCAGTTACTCAGCTCTGATCCAGTTACTCAGCTCTGATTCGGTTACTCAGCTCTGATTCAGTTACTCAGCTCTGATTCAGTTACTCAGCTCTGATTCAGTTACTCAGCTCTGATTCAGTTACTCAGCTCTGATTCGGTTACTCAGCTCTGATTCAGTTACTCAGCTCTGATTCAGTTACTCAGCTCTGATCCGGTTACTCAGCTCTGATCCAGTTACTCAGCTCTGATCCAGTTACTCAGCTCTTATTCAGTTACTCAGCTCTGATTCAGTTACTCAGCTCTGATTCGGTTACTCAGCTCTGATTCAGTTACTCAGCTCTGATTCAGTTACTCAGCTCTGATCCAGTTACTCAGCTCTGATTCAGTTACTCAGCTCTGATTCAGTTACTCAGCTCTGATTCAGTTACTCAGCTCTGATTCAGTTACTCAGCTCTGATTCAGTTACTCAGCTTTGATTCGGTTACTCAGCTCTGATTTGGTTACTCAGCTCTGATTCAGTTACTCAGCTCTGATTCAGTTACTCAGCTCTGATTCAGTTACTCAGCTCTGATTCAGTTACTCAGCTCTGATTCAGTTACTCAGCTCTTATTCAGTTACTCAGCTCTGATTCAGTTACTCAGCTCTGATCCAGTTACTCAGCTCTGATTCAGTTACTCAGCTCTGATTCAGTTACTCAGCTCTGATTCAGTTGTTTAACAGGTTTAAAGTATTATTCAGTCATTTACAGGGAGTAGCAGAACCAACTATACAGAACCTATTCAGAACATGAATTAACCGTTCAGAACCAAACAGATACATTAAAATGTTGAGCAGCACCAGGTGTAGGACTGTTTACCAAGCGGACCTTAAGACAGTGGCTACGTCCCAAATGGGACCATATTCCTCTTACTGGGCTCTGGTCAAAAGTAGTGCACTATCTACACTGGGCTCTGGTCAAAAGTAGTGCACTATATAAGAAATATATTGTCTTTTGGACCACAGGAAAACTATTAACTCTGACCCCTCCCCCCAGGCTGTGGGTGTGGCGAACGACCAGTGCACTATGGGTGAGGAGACGAGGTGTAATGACATCACAGTGATAGATTCTAACTCCACCCCCTTCCGGACCGCCCCTCTGAAACACTGTTTAAAGGCTCCGTCTGGACCTCTGGCATACCTCATCACCACAGGTACTGAGACACTGTTTAGGGACTGGACCTCTGGCATACCTCATCACCACAGGTACTGAGACACTGTTTAAAGACTGGACCTCTGGTATACCTCATCACCACAGGTACTGAAAAACTGTTTAGAGACTGGACCTCTGGTATACCTCATCACCACAGGTACTGAAAAACTGTTTAGAGACTGGACCTCTGGTATATCTCATCACCACAGGTACTGAGACACTGTTTAGAGACTGGACCTCTGGTATACCTCATCACCACAGGTACTGAAAAACTGTTTAGAGACTGGACCTCTGGTATATCTCATCACCACAGGTACTGAGACACTGTTTAGAGACTGGACCTCTGGTATATCTCATCACCACAGGTACTGAGACACTGTTTAAAGACTGGACCTCTGGCATACCTCATCACCACAGGTACTGAAAAACTGTTTAGAGACTGGAACTCTGGTATATCTCATCACCACAGGTACTGAGACACTGTTTAGGGACTGGACCTCTGGCATACCTCATCACCACAGGTACTGAAAAACTGTTTAGAGACTGGACCTCTGGTATATCTCATCACCACAGGTACTGAGACACTGTTTAAAGACTGTCTGGACCTCTGGCATACCTCATCTCCACAGGTACTGAGACACTGTTTAAAGACTGGACCTCTGGCATACCTCATCACCACAGGTACTGAGACACTGTTTAGAGACTGGACCTCTGGTATACCTCATCACCACAGGTACTGAGACACTGTTTAGGGACTGGACCTCTGGTATACCTCATCACCACAGGTACTGAGACACTGTTTAAAGACTGTCTGGACCTCTGGTATACCTCATCACCACAGGTACTGAGACACTGTTTAGAGACTGGACCTCTGGTATATCTCATCACCACAGGTACTGAGACACTGTTTAGAGACTGGACCTCTGGTATACCTCATCACCACAGGTACTGAAAAACTGTTTAGAGACTGGACCTCTGGTATATCTCATCACCACAGGTACTGAGACACTGTTTAGAGACTGGACCTCTGGTATACCTCATCACCACAGGTACTGAAAAACTGTTTAGAGACTGGACCTCTGGTATACCTCATCACCACAGGTACTGAAAAACTGTTTAGAGACTGGACCTCTGGTATATCTCATCACCACAGGTACTGAGACACTGTTTAGAGACTGGAACTCTTGTATACCTCATCACCACAGGTACTGAAAAACTGTTTAGAGACTGGACCTCTGGTATATCTCATCACCACAGGTACTGAGACACTGTTTAGAGACTGGACCTCTGGTATATCTCATCACCACAGGTACTGAGACACTGTTTAAAGACTGTCTGGACCTCTGGTATATCTCATCACCACAGGTACTGAGACACTGTTTAGAGACTGGACCTCTGGCATACCTCATCACCACAGGTACTGAGACACTGTTTAGAGACTGGACCTCTGGTATACCTCATCACCACAGGTACTGAGACACTGTTTAAAGACTGGACCTCTGGTATACCTCATCACCACAGGTACTGAGACACTGTTTAAAGACTGGACTTCTGGCATACCTCATCTCCACAGGTACTGAGACACTGTTTAGAGACTGGACCTCTGGTATATCTCATCTCCACAGGTACTGAGACACTGTTTAAAGACTGGACCTCTGGCATACCTCATCACCACAGGTACTGAGACACTGTTTAGAGACTGGACCTCTGGTATACCTCATCACCACAGGTACTGAGACACTGTTTAAAGACTGTCTGGACCTCTGGTATATCTCATCACCACAGGTACTGAGACACTGTTTAGAGACTGGACCTCTGGTATATCTCATCACCACAGGTACTGAGACACTGTTTAAAGACTGGACCTCTGGTATATCTCATCACCACAGGTACTGAGACACTGTTTAGAGACTGGACCTCTGGTATACCTCATCACCACAGGTACTGAGACACTGTTTAGAGACTGGACCTCTGGTATACCTCATCACCACAGGTACTGAGACACTGTTTAAAGACTGGACCTCTGGTATACCTCATCACCACAGGTACTGAGACACTGTTTAGAGACTGGACCTCTGGTATACCTCATCTCCACAGGTACTGAGACACTGTTTAGAGACTGGACCTCTGGTATACCTCATCACCACAGGTACTGAGACACTGTTTAAAGACTGGACCTTCTTCATCATGAAGATGGTAAAGATGATCACAGATCTGAAATGTGTGTGTGTGTGTGTGTGTGTGTTAACCATTTGTGTGTCTCCCTCCCTATATCTAGTGTGTGTGTGTGTGTGTGTGTGTGTGTGTGTGTGTGTGTGTGTGTGTGTGTGTGTGTGTGTGTGTGTGTGTGTGTGTTAACCCTTTGTGTGTCTCCCTCCCTCTATCTAGTGTGTGTGTGTGTGTGTGTGTGTGTGTGTGTGTTAACCCTTTGTGTGTCTCCCTCCCTCCATCTAGTGTGTCTGGGAGCGTTGTTGTTCGGGGTGGTCTGGTCCATCGCTGAGAAGGAGTGTTATCCAGGGGGGAATCTGTTCGGCATCATCATCTTGTTTCTCTGTGCTGTGTGTGGAGGAAAACTGGTCGGACTGATCCAACTCCCCACACTGCCCCCCTTCCCCCCTTTACTTGGTACGTTCCACTAGTCAGTGCTGTATATGTTTCATCCCCCTCTGACTTGAAGAATGGGACTGTTTTGACTTGAAGAATGGGACTGTTTTCACATGACTAATGGGACTGTTTTGACTGACATGACGAATGGGACTGTTTTCACATGACGAATGGGACTGTTTTGACTTGAAGAATGGGACTGCTTTGACTTGAAGAATGGGACTGTTTTTACATGAAGAATGGGACTGTTTTGACTTGAAGAATGGGACTGTTTTGACATGAAGAATGGAACTGTTTTGACTTGAAGAATGGGACTGTTTTCACGTGACGAATGGGACTGTTTTGACTTGAAGAATGGGACTGTTTTGACATGACGAATGGGACTGTTTTGACTTACATGACGAATGGGACTGTTTTGACTTGAAGAATGGGACTGTTTTGACATGACGAATGGGACTGTTTTGACTTACATGACGAATGGGACTGTTTTGACTTGAAGAATGGGACTGTTTTGACTTACCTGGAGAATGGGACTGTTTTGACTGACATGACGAATGGGACTGTTTTGACTTGAAGAATGGGACTGTTTTGACTGACATGACGAATGGGACTGTTTTGACTTGAAGAATGGGACTGTTTTGACTGACATGACGAATGGGACTGTTTTGACTGACACGACGAATGGGACTGTTTTGACTTACATGACGAATGGGACTGTTTTGACTTGAAGAATGGGACTGTTTTGACTTACAGGAAGAATGGGACTGTTTAAAAATATCACATTTACATAAGTATTCAGACCCTTTACTCAGTACTTTGTTGAAGCAACTTTGGCCGCGATTACAGCCTTGAGTCTTGTTGGGTATGATTCTAGAAGCTTGGGACACCTGTATTTGGGGAGTTTCTCCCATTCTTCTCTGCAGATCTTCTCAAGCTCTGTCAGGTTGGATGGGGAGCTTTGCTGCACGGCTATTTTCAGGTCTCTCCAGAGATGTTAGATTGGGTTCAATGCTGGGCTCTGACTGGGCCACTCAAGGACATTCAGAGACTTGTCCCGAAGCCACTCCTGCGTTGTCTTGGCTGTGTGCTTAGGGTCATTGTCCTGTTGGAAGGTGAACCTTTGCCCCAGTCTGAGGTCCTGAGCGCTCAGGAGCAGGTATTCATCAAGGATCTCTCTGTACTTTGCTCCGTTCATCTTTCCCTCGATCCTGACTAGTCTCCCAGTCCCTGTCGCTGAAATACATCCCCACAGCATGATGCTGCCACCACCATGCTTCACCGTAGGGATGGTGCCAGGCTTCCTCCAGACATGACCCTTGGCATTCAGGCCAAAGGGATTCATCTTGGTTTCATCAGACCAGAGAATCTTGTTTCTCATGGTCTGAGAGTCCTTTAGGTGCCTTTTGGCAAACTCCAAGTGGGCTGTCATGTGCCTTTTACTGAGGAGTTGCTTCCGTCTGACCTCTCTACCATAAAGGCCTGATTGGTGGAGTGCTGCAGAGATGGTTGTCCTTCTGGAAGGTTCGCCCATCTACAGAGGAACTCTGGAGCTCTGTCAGAGTGACCATCGGGTTCTTGGTCACATCTCTGACCAAGGCCCTTCTCTCCCGATTGCTCAGTTTGGCCGGGCGGTGAACTCTAGGAAGAGTCTTGGAGGTTCCAAACTTCTTCCATTTAAGAATGTTGGAGGCCACTGTGTTCTTGGTTCCCTTCCCCAGATCTGTGCCTTGACACAATCCTGTCTCAGAGCTCTACAGACAATTCTTACCACCTCATGGCTTGGTTTTTTCTCTGACATGCACTGTCAACTATGGGACCTTGTATAGACAGGTGTGCCTTAGGCGGAGCTCAGTTTTGTCATTATGAGGTATTGTGTGTAGATGGGTGAGGACAATATGATCATTGCCCCAGCAGACACTGGTGTTTGTAGCTCGACGCTCTTGCCAACTCAGCCACACAGGTCGACTAAACTGATGTACTAAACTTGTGTGTCTCTCAGGCCTGCAGGTTTCATCCTGATAAACGTCCCGTTTGTAACTGATGGTGTGTGTGTGTGTGTGTGTGTGTGTGTGTGTGTGTGTGTGTGTGTGTGTGTGTGTGTGTGTGTGTGTGTGTGTGTGTGTGTGTGTGTGTGTGTGTGTGTGTACAGGTATGTTGCTGGCAGGTCTGGTGCTGCGTAACGTACCGTACATAACTGAGGCGGTCCACATTGAGCAGACCTGGTCAGCAGCTCTGAGGAACATCGCTCTGGCCATCATACTGACCCGTGCTGGACTGGGCCTCAACCCTTCGGTACAGACAGACACAGACAGACAGACAGACACACAGACAGTCAGTTAGTTAGTTAGTTAGTTAGTTTTCTCTATGGGTTTTTACAGCTGAAGGTGTATGTGTTTAACAGGCTCTCCGCAGACTCAAGGCGGTGTGTGTGCGACTGGCAGTAGGACCGTGTACAGTGGAGGCATCAACAATAGCTGTGATGTCTCACTTCCTGATGGGCTTGCCCTGGGTCTGGGGATTCATACTGGGGTAAACTCACACCTCAACACAGTGTTACCTCTAGACAACATTAGCTGTGATGTATCACTTCCTGATGGGCTTGACCTGGGTCTGGAGATTCATACTGGGGTAAACTCACACCTCAACACAGTGTTACCTCTAGACAACATTAGCTGTGATGTCTCACTTCCTGATGGGCTTGCCCTGGGTCTGGGGATTCATACTGGGGTAAACTCACACCTCAACACAGTGTTTACTCTAGACAACATTAGCTGTGATGTCTCACTTCCTGATGGGCTTGCCCTGGGTCTGGGGATTCATACTGGGGTAAACTCACACCTCAACACAGTGTTACCTCTAGACAACATTATCACCATCTGTCTCTCTCTCAATTCAATTCATTTTAAGGGCTGTATTGGCATGGGAAATGTTTACGTTGCCAAAGCAAGTGAAATAGATAATAAACAAAAGGGAAATAAACAATAAATAAATGAACAGTAAACATTACGCTCACAAAATTTCAAAAAGAATAGAGACATTTCAAATCTTATATTATGTCGACATACATTGTTGTAACGATGTGCAAAAAGTTATTTAATATTTGAGTCGAAGATTAGTATTTGATCATGTATACAGTGCCTTGCGAAAGTATTCGGCCCCCTTGAACTTTGCGACCTTTTGCCACATTTCAGGCTTCAAACATAAAGATATAAAACTGTATTTTTTTGTGAAGAATCAACAACAAGTGGGACACAATTATGAAGTGGAACGACATTTATTGGATTTTTCAAACTTTTTTAACGAATCAAAAACTGAAAAATTGGGCGTGCAAAATAATTCAGCCCCCTTAAGTTAATACTTTGTAGCGCCACCTTTTGCTGCGATTACAGCTGTAAGTTGCTTGGGGTATGTCTCTATCAGTTTTGCACATCGAGAGACTGAAATTCTTTCCCATTCCTCCTTGCAAAACAGCTCGAGATCAGTGAGGCTGGATGGAGAGCATTTGTGAACAGCAGTTTTCAGTTCTTTCCACAGATTCTCGATTGGATTCAGGTCTGGACTTTGACTTGGCCATTCTAACACCTGGATATGTTTATTTTTTAACCATTCCATTGTAGATTTTGCTTTATGTTTTGGATCATTGTCTTGTTGGAAGACAAATCTCCGTCCCAGTCTCAGGTCTTTTGCAGACTCAATCAGGTTTTCTTCCAGAATGGTCCTGTATTTGGCTCCATCCATCTTCCCATCAATTTTAACCATCTTCCCTGTCCCTGCTGAAGAAAAGCAGGCCCAAACCATGATGCTGCCACCACCATGTTTGACAGTGGGGATAGTGTGTTCAGGGTGATGAGCTGTGTTGCTTTTACGCCAAACATAACGTTTTGCATTGTTGCCAAAAAGTTCCATTTTGGTTTCATCTGACCAGAGCGCCTTCTTCCAAATGTTTGGTGTGTCTCCCAGGTGGCTTGTGGCAAACTTTAAACAACACTTTTTATGGATATCTTTAAGAAATGGCTTTCTTCTTGCCACTCTTCCATAAAGGCCAGATTTGTGCAATATACGACTGATTGTTGTCCTATGGACAGAGTCTCCCACCTCAGCTGTAGATCTCTGCAGTTCATCCAGAGTGATCATGGGCCTCTTGGCTGCATCTCTGATCAGTCTTCTCCTTATATGAGCTGAAAGTTTAGAGGGGCGGCCAGGTCTTGGTAGATTTGCAGTGGTCTGATACTCCTTCCATTTCAATATTATCGCTTGCACAGTGCTCCTTGAGATGTTTAAAGCTTGGGAAATCTTTTTGTATCCAAATCCGGCTTTAAACTTCTTCACAACAGTATCTCGGACCTGCCTGGTG
>NC_048585.1:64106822-64164322 GCF_013265735.2 Oncorhynchus mykiss | reverse complement strand
CACATGGCCCTTTTGAACATCCCCCCCCCCCCCCCCCCCCCCCAAACAAAAGAACAGCAACGATGACCCAGACCAGGCACCTACTACATTGGTGGACCATTCAGCCTCAGGCCACATCATCTATGGGCCTAATACATAGAACATGAAGGAATCTACATCTTTAAGCTATAGATATCTGGGACGTTTCTCATGAAAACAAATATTAGCTTTTTGGTTTTAATTTAAGGTTAGGGTGAGACATGAGGTTAGCAGTGTGGTTAGGGTTAGGTTTAAAAGTCTGATTTTAAGAAGATAAACTGTAAAAATAGGTGGGATTTAGCCATAGTTATGACTTTGTGGCTGTGGTATCTGGCGCTGGTACATTTCTTGTCCATATATATTTGCTTGGGAGGGGGTAGAGTTTATTTCTGGTTTTAAACGTAGGGGAGGTTTATCAGATTTTTTTCAGAAACATGCTAATTTGGTCTGACAAGGGGAGTTGTGGTTAGATATTTTTATAGCTCCATATGTGTTGTCTACTATACTGTTTCCATATGTGTTGTCTACTATACTGTTTCCATATGTGTTAAGTCTACTATACTGTTTCCATATGTGTTAAGTCTACTATACTGTTTCCATATGTGTTGTCTACTATACTGTTTCCATATGTGTTGTCTACTATACTGTTTCCATATGTGTTGTCTACTATACTGTTTCCATATGTGTTGTCTACTATACTGTTTCCAGATGTGTTAAGTCTACTATACTATTTCCAGATGTGTTAAGTCTACTATACTATTTCCAGATGTGTTAAGTCTACTATACTATTTCCAGATGTGTTAAGTCTACTATACTATTTCCAGATGTGTTAAGTCTACTATACTATTTCCAGATGTGTTAAGTCTACTATACTGTTTCCATATGTGTTAAGTCTACTATACTGTTTCCATATGTGTTAAGTCTACTATACTGTTTCCATATGTGTTGTCTACTATACTGTTTCCATATGTGTTGTCTACTATACTGTTTCCATATGTGTTGTCTACTATACTGTTTCCAGATGTGTTAAGTCTACTATACTATTTCCAGATGTGTTAAGTCTACTATACTATTTCCAGATGTGTTAAGTCTACTATACTATTTCCATATGTGTTAAGTCTACTATACTGTTTCCATATGTGTTGTCTACTATACTGTTTCCATATGTGTTAAGTCTACTATACTGTTTCCATATGTGTTGTCTACTATACTGTTTCCATATGTGTTAAGTCTACTATACTGTTTCCATATGTGTTGTCTACTATACTGTTTCCATATGTGTTAAGTCTACTATACTGTTTCCATATGTGTTGTCTACTATACTGTTTCCATATGTGTTAAGTCTACTATACTGTTTCCATATCTGCTAAGTCTACTAAACTGTTTCCTAGTGCAGAGCCAAATGTAAACCCTTCATCCATTAACATTGTACTGACCCAGGCTGTTACAGAGTTGGAGTACTTGCTTCCCACTGTTGTTGACAAAAATGGTTTCTGTCTTTCCCTCATGCTCTCCCTTCGCTCTCTCTCCCTCTCTCCCATCTCTCTCTCTCTATCCCCTCTCTCCATCCTCCATATCTCCCTCATCTCCCTCTCTCCCACCTCTCTCTCTCTATCCCCTCTCTCCATCCTCCATATCTCCCTCATCTCCCTCTCTCTCCCTCTCTCCAACTTCTCTCTCTATCCCCTCTCTCTCATCCTCCATATCTCCCTCATCTCCCTCTCTCTCCCTCTCTCCCACCTCTCTCTCTCTATCCCCTCTCTCCATTCTCCATATCTCCCTCATCTCCCTCTCTCTCCCTCTCTCCAACCTCTCTCTCTCTATCCCCTCTCTCTCATCCTCCATATCTCCCTCATCTCCCTCTCTCTCCCTCTCTCCAACCTCTCTCTCTCTATCCCCTCTCTCCATTCTCCATATCTCCCTCATCTCCCTCTTTCTCCCTCTCTCCAACCTCTCTCTCTCTATCCCCTCTCTCTCATCCTCCATATCTCCCTCATCTCCCTCTCTCTCCCTCTCTCCCACCTCTCTCTCTCTATCCCCTCTCTCCATCCTCCATATCTCCCTCATCTCCCTCTCTCTCCCTCTCTCCAACCTCTCTCTCTCTATCCCCTCTCTCCATCCTCCATATCTCCCTCATCTCCCCCTCCCTCTCCGTCTTTTTCTCTCCCTCCTCCTCTCTTTCTCTCCCTCCTTTCCCTCTCTCTCCCCCTCCCCCTCCTCTCTCTCCTTCTCTCTCTCTGTCTCTAGGAGGATGTGGTATTGAGGAGGAGTGCGATGTTGCTGGGTCTGTCTGTGTTTGCTGTGTTCGGAAGTAGAGTGGCTGGTTTCCCGGGAGCAGGAGGACTCTGTACTCTGGTCATGGCCTTCCTAGCTGCGCTGGGCTGGGGGGCAGAGAAGGTCAGTGTGTTTATAAAGTATTTAGAGAGTCTTTATGAAGTTGTAACATGTTTATAAAGCATCTATCTTGTTCTTAACTGACTTAGTTAGATAAAGGTTAAATCTATGTCTACACCCCTGAGTGGATTCGGCTATTTCAGCCACACCCGTTGCTGACCGGTGTATAAAATCGAGCACACAGCCATGCAATCTCCATAGACAAACATTAGCAGGAGAATGGCCCGTGCTGAAAAGATCAGTGATTTTCAACATGGCACCATTATAGGATGTCACCTTTCCAACAAGTCAGTTTGTCAGATTTCTGCCCAGCTAGAGCTTCCCCGGTCAACTGTAAGTGCTGTTATTGTGAAGCGGGAAAGTCTAGGAGCAACAACGGCTCAGCAATGAAGTGATAGGCCACACAAGCTCACATCATCACATATAACAACAGCTGTAATGTTATTAAATCTTCATATATAACTACATCATATATAACTACATCATATATAACTATATCATATATAACTACATCATATATAACTACAGCTGTAATGTCATTACATCATCATATATAACTACATCATATATAACTACAGCTGTAATGTCATTACATCATCATATATAACTACATCATATATAACTACATCATATATAACTACATCATATATAACTACATCATATATAACTACATCATATATAACTACATCATATATAACTACATCATATATAACTACAGCTGTATTGTCATTACATCATCATATATAACTACATCATATATAACTACATCATATATAACTACAGTTGTAATGTCATTACATCATCATATATAACTACATCATATATAACTACATCATATATAACTATATCATATATAACTACATCATATATAACTACAGCTGTAATGTCATTACATCATCATATATAACTACAGCTGTAATGTCATTACATCATCATATATAACTACATCATATATAACTATATCATATATAACTACATCATATATAACTACAGCTGTAATGTCATTACATCATCATATATAACTACATCATATATAACTACATCATATATAACTACATCATATATAACTATATCATATATAACTACATCATATATAACTACAGCTGTAATGTCATTACATCATCATATATAACTACAGCTGTAATGTCATTACATCATCATATATAACTACATCATATATAACTACAGTTGTAATGTCATTACATCATCATATATAACTACATCATATATAACTACAGCTGTAATGTCATTACATCATCATATATAACTACATCATATATGACTACAGCTGTATTGTCATTACATCATCATATATAACTACATCATATATAACTACAGCTGTAATGTCATTACATCATCATATATATCTACATCATATATAACTACAGCTGTAATGTCATTACATCATCATATATATCTACATCATATATAACTACATCATATATAACTACATCATATATAACTACAGTTGTAATGTCATTACATCATCATATATAACTACATCATATATAACTACATCATATATAACTACATCATATATAACTACATCATATATAACTACAGCTGTAATGTCATTACATCATCATATATAACTACATCATATATAACTACATCATATATAACTACATCATATATAACTACATCATATATAACTACAGCTGTAATGTCATTACATCATCATATATATCTACATCATATATAACTACAGCTGTATTGTCATTACATCATCATGTATAACTACATCATATATAACTACATCATATATAACTACATCATATATAACTACATCATATATAACTACATCATATATAACTACAGTTGTAATGTCATTACATCATCATATATTACTACATCATATATAACTACATCATATATAACTACATCATATATAACTACAGCTGTAATGTCATTACATCATCATATATAACTACATCATATATAACTACATCATATATAACTACATCATATATAACTACAGTTGTAATGTCATTACATCATATATAACTACAGCTGTAATGTCATTACATCATCATATATAACTACATCATATATAACTACATCATATATAACTACATCATATATAACTACAGCTGTAATGTCATTACATCATCATATATAACTACATCATATATAACTACATCATATATAACTACATCATATATGACTACAGTTGTAATGTCATTACATCATCATATATAACTACAGTTGTAATGTCATTACATCATCATATATAACTACAGCTGTAATGTCATTACATCATCATATATAACTACAGTTGTAATGTCATTACATCATCATATATAACTACAGTTGTAATGTCATTACATCATCATATATAACTACAGTTGTAATGTCATTACATCATCATATATAACTACAGCTGTAATGTCATTACATCATCATATATAACTACATCATATATAACTACATCATGTATAACTACATCATATATAACTACATCATATATAACTACATCATATATAACTACATCATATATAACTACATCATATATAACTACATCATATATAACTACAGTTGTAATGTCATTACATCATCATATATAACTACATCATATATAACTACATCATATATAACTACATCATATATAACTACAGCTGTAATGTCATTACATCATCATATATAACTACATCATATATAACTACATCATATATAACTACAGCTGTAATGTCATTACATCATCATATATATCTACATCATATATAACTACAGCTGTATTGTCATTACATCATCATGTATAACTACATCATATATAACTACATCATATATAACTACATCATATATAACTACATCATATATAACTACAGTTGTAATGTCATTACATCATCATATATAACTACATCATATATAACTACATCATATATAACTACATCATATATAACTACATCATATATAACTACATCATATATAACTACAGCTGTAATGTCATTACATCATCATATATAACTACATCATATATAACTACATCATATATAACTACATCATATATAACTACAGTTGTAATGTCATTACATCATCATATATAACTACAGCTGTAATGTCATTACATCATCATATATAACTACATCATATATAACTACATCATATATAACTACATCATATATAACTACAGCTGTAATGTCATTACATCATCATATATAACTACATCATATATAACTACAGCTGTAATGTCATTACATCATCACATATAACTACATCATATATAACTACATCATATATAACTACATCATATATGACTACATCATATATAACTACAGCTGTAATGTCATTACATCATATATAACTACATCATATATAACTACATCATATATAACTACATCATATATGACTACATCATATATAACTACAGCTGTAATGTCATTACATCATCATATATAACTACATCATATATAACTACATCATATATAACTACAGCTGTAATGTCATTACATCATCATATATAACTACATCATATATAACTACAGCTGTAACGTCATTCCATCATCATATATAACTACATCATATATGACTACAGCTGTAATGTCATTACATCATCATATATAACTACATCATATATAACTACATCATATATGACTACATCATATATAACTACAGCTGTAATGTCATTACATCATCATATATAACTACATCATATATAACTACATCATATATAACTACATCATATATAACTACAGCTGTAATGTCATTACATCATCATATATAACTATATCATATATAACTACAGCTGTAATGTCATTACATCATCATCTATAACTACATCATATATAACTACATCATATATAACTACATCATATATAACTACAGCTGTAATGTCATTACATCATCATATATAACTACATCATATATAACTACATCATATATAACTACATCATATATAACTACAGCTGTAATGTCATTACATCATCATATATAACTACAGCTGTAATGTCATTACATCATCATATATAACTACATCATATATAACTACATCATATATAACTACATCATATATGACTACATCATATATAACTACATCTGTAACGTCATTACATCATCATATATATCTACATCATATATAACTACAGCTGTAACGTCATTACATCATCATATATATCTACATCATATATGACTACATCATATATGACTACAGCTGTAATGTCATTACATCATCATATATAACTACATCATATATATCTACATCATATATAACTACATCATATATGACTACAGCTGTAATGTCATTACATCATCATATATAACTACATCATATATAACTACATCATATATAACTACATCATATATAACTACAGCTGTAATGTCATTACATCATCATATATAACTACATCATATATATCTACATCATATATAACTACATCATACATAACTACAGCTGTAATGTCATTACATCATCATATATAACTACATCATATATAACTACATCATATATAACTACATCATATATAACTACATCATACATAACTACATCATATATATCTACAGCTGTAATGTCATTACATCATCATATATAACTACATCATATATAACTACAGCTGTAATGTCATTACATCATATATAACTACATCATATATAACTACATCATATATAACTACATCATATATAACTACAGCTGTAATGTCATTGCATCATCATATATAACTACATCATATATAACTACATCATATATAACTACAGCTGTAATGTCATTACATCATCATATATAACTACATCATATATAACTACAGCTGTAATGTCATTACATCATCATCTATAACTACATCATATATAACTACAGCTGTAATGTCATTGCATCATCATATATAACTACAGTTGTAATGTCATTACATCATCATATATAACTATATCATATATATCTACAGCTGTATTGTCATTACATCATCATATATAACTACATCATATATAACTACATCATATATAACTACAGCTGTAATGTCATTACATCATCATATAGAACTACATCATATATAACTACATCATATATAACTACATCATATATAACTACATCATATATAACTACATCATATATAACTACAGCTGTAATGTCATTACATCATCATATATAACTACATCATATATAACTACAGCTGTAATGTCATTACATCATCATATATTACTACATCATATATATCTACAGCTGTAATGTCATTACATCATCATATATAACTACATCATATATAACTACAGCTGTAATGTCATTACATCATCATATATAACTACATCATATATAACTACAGCTGTAATGTCATTACATCATATATAACTACATCATATATAACTACAGCTGTAATGTCATTACATCATCATATATAACTACATCATATATAACTACATCATATATAACTACATCATATATAACTACATCATATATAACTACATCATATATAACTACATCATATATAACTACATCATATATAACTACAGTTGTAATGTCATTACATCATCATATATAACTACATCATATATAACTACATCATATATATCTACATCATATATAACTACAGCTGTAATGTCATTACATCATCATATATAACTACATCATATATAACTACATCATATATAACTACAGCTGTAATGTCATTACATCATCATATATAACTACATCATATATAACTACATCATATATAACTACATCATATATAACTACATCATATATAACTACATCATATATAACTACATCATATATAACTACAGTTGTAATGTCATTACATCATCATATATAACTACATCATATATAACTACATCATATATAACTACATCATATATAACTACAGCTGTAATGTCATTACATCATCATATATAACTACAGCTGTAATGTCATTACATCATCATATAGAACTACATCATATATAACTACATCATATATAACTACATCATATATAACTACATCATATATAACTACATCATATATAACTACAGCTGTAATGTCATTACATCATCATATATAACTACATCATATATAACTACAGCTGTAATGTCATTACATCATCATATATTACTACATCATATATATCTACAGCTGTAATGTCATTACATCATCATATATAACTACATCATATATAACTACAGCTGTAATGTCATTACATCATCATATATAACTACATCATATATAACTACAGCTGTAATGTCATTACATCATATATAACTACATCATATATAACTACAGCTGTAATGTCATTACATCATCATATATAACTACATCATATATAACTACATCATATATAACTACATCATATATAACTACATCATATATAACTACATCATATATAACTACATCATATATAACTACATCATATATAACTACATCATATATAACTACAGTTGTAATGTCATTACATCATCATATATAACTACATCATATATAACTACATCATATATAACTACATCATATATAACTACAGCTGTAATGTCATTACATCATCATATATAACTACATCATATATAACTACATCATATATAACTACAGCTGTAATGTCATTACATCATCATATATAACTACATCATATATAACTACATCATATATAACTACATCATATATAACTACATCATATATAACTACATCATATATAACTACATCATATATAACTACAGTTGTAATGTCATTACATCATCATATATAACTACATCATATATAACTACATCATATATAACTACATCATATATAACTACAGCTGTAATGTCATTACATCATCATATATAACTACAGCTGTAATGTCATTACATCATCATATATAACTACATCATATATAACTACATCATATATAACTACATCATATATAACTACATCATATATAACTACAGCTGTAATGTCATTACATCATCATATATAACTACAGCTGTAATGTCATTACATCATCATATATAACTACATCATATATAACTACAGTTGTAATGTCATTACATCATCATATATAACTACAGCTGTAATGTCATTACATCATCATATATAACTACATCATATATAACTACATCATATATAACTACATCATATATAACTACATCATATATAACTACAGCTGTAATGTCATTACATCATCATATATATCTACAGCTGTATTGTCATTACATCATCATATATAACTACATCATATATAACTACATCATATATAACTACATCATATATAACTACAGCTGTAATGTCATTACATCATCATATATATTTTTATTTCGGACTTATTCTCATATTTTTTATTTCCTTTCTTATATTTTTGGGATAAGTTTTCATTGTTTTGGGATCGTTAGATATTACTGACTGTTGGAGCTAGAAACACAATCATTAGATATTACTGACTGTTGGAGCTGGAAACACAATCATTAGATATTACTGACTGATGGAGCTAGAAACACAATCATTAGATATTACTGACTGTTGGAGCTAGAAACACAATCATTAGATATTACTGACTGTTGGAGCTGGAAACACAATCATTAGATATTACTGTACTGTTGGAGCTAGAAACACAATCATTAGATATTACTGACTGTTGGAGCTAGAAACACAATCATTAGATATTACTGACTGTTGGAGCTAGAAACACAATCATTAGATATTACTGTACTGTTAACTAGCAACACAATCATTAAATATTACTGTACTGTTAACTAGAAACACAGTCATTATATATTACTGTACTGTTAACTAGAAACACAGTCATTAGATATTACTGTACTGTTAACTAGAAACACAATCATTAGATATTACTGTACTGTTAACTAGCAACACAATCATTAAATATTACTGTACTGTTAACTAGAAACACAGTCATTATATATTACTGTACTGTTAACTAGAAACACAGTCATTAGATATTACTGTACTGTTAACTAGCAACACAATCATTAGATATTACTGTACTGTTAACTAGCAACACAATCATTAGATATTACTGTACTGTTAACTAGAAACACAATCATTAGATATTACTGTACTGTTAACTAGCAACACACTCATTAGATATTACTGTACTGTTAACTAGAAACACAATCATTAGATATTACTGTACTGTTAACTAGCAACACAGTCATTATATATTACTGTACTGTTAACTAGAAACACAATCATTAGATATTACTGTACTGTTAACTAGCAACACAATCATTAGATATTACTGTACTGTTAACTAGCAACACAGTCATTATATATTACTGTACTGTTAACTAGCAACACAGTCATTATATATTACTGTACTGTTAACTAGCAACACAGTCATTATATATTACTGTACTGTTAACTAGAAACACAATCATTATATATTACTGTACTGTTAACTAGCAACACAGTCATTAGATATTACTGTACTGTTAACTAGAAACACAGTCATTAGATATTACTGTACTGTTAACTAGAAACACAGTCATTAGATATTACTGTACTGTTAACTAGAAACACAAGCATTAGATATTACTGTACTGTTAACTAGCAACACAGTCATTATATATTACTGTACTGTTAACTAGCAACACAGTCATTATATATTACTGTACTGTTAACTAGCAACACAGTCATTATATATTACTGTACTGTTAACTAGAAACACAATCATTATATATTACTGTACTGTTAACTAGCAACACAGTCATTATATATTACTGTACTGTTAACTAGCAACACAATCATTAGATATTACTGTACTGTTAACTAGCAACACAGTCATTATATATTACTGTACTGTTAACTAGAAACACAATCTATAATTAGATGTTATTTTGATACGACCTTATGAAGTGTTATAACATGTTTATAATCTCTTGGGGTCCCAGTAGCTGTGGTGTTTAGAAAGTGTGTATCCTATCTTCATATATAAGTGTTATAACATGTTTATAACCTTTCCAGGGCCCAGTAGCAGCAGTGGTAGGGAACTTCTGGGACATCTTCCAGCCGTTACTGTTTGGACTGATAGGAGCAGAAATCACAGTATCTACACTGAACCCCAATACAGTGGGTAAATACACACTACTACTATAATACTACTACTACTTTTGCCAAACTGCTACTACAGTACTACCATACAACTACTACTACAGTACTACCATACTACTACTACTGCCATACTACTAGTACTACTACTACTACTGCCATACTACTACTACTACAGTACTACCATACTACTACTACAGTACTACCATACTACTACTGCCACCATACTGCTATTGCTATACTACTACTACTACTACCATACTACTACTACAGTACTACCATACTACTACAACAGTACAACCATACTACTACAGTACTACCATACTACTACTACTGCCATACTACTACTATAGTACTACCATACTACTACTACAGTACTGCCACACTACTACTACTACAGTACTACCATACTACTACTGCCATACTACTACTGCCATACTACTACTGCAGTACTGCCATACTACTACTACTGCCATACTACTACTACTACAGTACTACTATACTACTACTACAGTACAACCATACAACTACTGCATCCATACTACTACTACACTACTGCCATACTACTACTACTGCCATACTACTACTACAGTACTACCATACTACTACTACAGTACTACCGTACTACTACTACAGTACTGCCATACTACTACTACTGCCATACTACTACGACAGTACTACCATACTACTACTACTGCCATACTACTACTACTACTGCCATACTACTACTACAGTACTACCATACTACTACTACTACTACCATACTACTACTACTACTGTACTACCATACTACTACTGCAGTACTACCATACTACTACTGCTATAACTACTATATTGCTACTACAGCCTTACTACTACTACAGTACTACCATACTACTACTACTACTGTTACTACCATACTACCGCTACTACTACCATACTGCTACTACTACTACTACCATACTTCTTCTACAGTACTACCATACTACTACTACTAACATAATACTACTACAGGACTACCATACTACTACTACAGTACTACCATACTACTACTACTACCATACTACTACTACAGTACTACCATACTACTACTACTACTACTACCATACTACTACTACTACTACAGTACTACCATACTACTACAACCATACTACTACAACCACTAAACTGCTACTACAGTACTACCATACTACTACTAAAGTACTACCATACTACTACTACTGCCATACTACTACTACAGTACTGCCATACTACTACTACAGTACTACCATACTACTACTACTACAGTACTACCATACTACTACTACTGCCATACTACTACTACAGTACTACCATACTACTACTACAGTACTACCATACTACTACTACGGTACTACCATACTACTACTACAGTATTATCATACTACTACTACAGTACTACCATACTACTACTACTGCCATACTACTACTACAGTACTACCATACTACTACTACAGTACTACCATACTACTACTACAGTACTACCGTACTACTACTACTACCGTACTACCATACTACTACTACAGTACTTCCATACTACTACTACTGCCATACTACTACTACTACCATACTACTCCTACAGTACTACCATACTACTACTACTACCATACTACTACTACAGTACCACCATACTACTACTACAGTACTACCGTACTACTACTACTGCCATAGTACTACTACATTACTACCATACTACTACTACCATACTACTCCTACAGTACTACCATACTACTGCTACTACCATACTACTACTACAGTACCACCATACTACTACTACAGTACTACCATACTACTACTGCAGTACTACCATACTACTACTACAGTACTACCATACTACTACTACAGTACCACCATACTACTACTACAGTACTACCATACTACTACTACAGTACTACCATACTACTACTACTATAACTACTATATTGCTACTACTGCCATCCTACTACTACAGTACTGCCATACTACTTCTACAGTACTACCATACTACTACTACCATACTACTACTACTACTACCATACTACCACTATAACTACTATACTGCTACTACGGTACTACCATACTACTACTACAACTACTATACTGCTACTACACTACTGCCATACTACCACTACTACAACTACCATACTGCTACTACGGTACTACCATACTACTACTACAACTACTATATTGCTACTACAGTACTACCATACTACTACTACAGTATTACCATACTACTACTACAACTAATGTATTGCTACTACAGTACTACCATACTACTACTACAACTACTATACTGCTACTACGGTACTACCATACTACTACTACAACTACTATATTGCTACTACAGTACTACCATACTACTACTACAGTATTACCATACTACTACTACAACTAATGTATTGCTACTACAGTACTACCATACTACTACTACAACTACTATACTGCTACTACGGTTCTACCATACTACTACTACAACTACTATATTGCTACTACGGTACTACCATACTACAACTACTATATTGCTACTACAGTACTACTATACTACTACTACTGCCATACTACTACTACAGTACTACCATACTACTACTACAACTACTATATTGCTACTACAGTACTACCATACTACTATTAGTATATTACTATAATACTACAATGATACAACTTCAGTACTTATTCTAATAAAGTAGAGTGTTTCTTTCCTCCCTCTCCCCCCTCCCTCTCTCCCTCTCGCTCTCTCTCTCTCTCTTTCTTTCCACCCTCCCTCCCTCTCTCTCTCTCTTTCCACCCTCCCTCTTTCTCTCTCCCCATCTCTATCTCTGTGTCTCTCTCCCCCTCCCTCCCTCTCTCCCCCTCCCTCCCTCTCTCCCCCTCCCTCTCTCTCTTTCTCTTTCCCCCATCTCTATCTCTGTGTCTCCCCCCCTCCCTCTCCCCCTCCCTCTCTCTCTTTCTCTCTCCCCCATCTCTCTGTGTCTCTCTCTCTCTCTCCCCCTTTCTCTCTCTCCCCCCTCCCCCCCTCTCTCTCTAGGTCTGGGTCTGGTCTGTATCAGTGCAGGCCTGCTGGTTCGTGTTCTGGTAACTCTATCTGTGGTTCTGTTTGCTGGTTTCACTCTGAGAGAGAAGCTCTTTATCGCTTTGGCCTGGATCCCCAAAGCCACCGTACAGGTGAGAGCTTAATTAGCTACAAATACACTGCTGCCTATGGGGACAGCTCCTATGGGGACAGTTCCTATGGGGACAGTTCCTATGGGGACAGCCAAAGAACCCTTTTGGAACCCTTTTTTCTAAGCCCTTACAGGAGGCTGGTGGGAGGACATTTTGGAAGGAGGTAATGGCTGGAATGGAATAGATGGAAAGGTATCAAACACATGAGTCTTTATTGAATCAAACACATGAGTCTTAATTGAATCAAACACATGGGTCTTAATTGAATCAAACACATGAGTCTTTTTTGAATCAAACACACAAGTGTTAATTGAATCAAACACACGAGTCTTTATTGAATCAAACACATGGGTATTTATTGAATCAAACACATGGGTCTTAATTGAATCAAACACATGGGTCTTAATTGAATCAAACACATGGGTCTTAATTGAATCAAACACAGATCTTAATTGAATCAAACACATGGGTCTTTATTGAATCAAACACATGGGTCTTTATTGAATCAAACACATGGGTCTTAATTGAATCAAACACATGGGTCTTTATTGAATCAAACACATGGGTCTTAATTGAATCAAACACATAGATCTTAATTGAATCAAACACATGGGTATTCCATCCTTATCGCTGAAGTACAGCGTGCTTGTCATGTAAATGTCATTTCCGATTGAGTCGCCATGTGCACCGTTTAAGTGACTTCAGTCCCCACCAACATTGGAATATTGTCTTTAAATTTCAGTCGCACTGTTATGCTGAACTTGTGCGTTTTGGATGGAATCGAGACCTCGGTTTCCATGTGTCCCAGCTTAGAATGATCATCCCATATGTCCCACCAGCCACTGAGGGATGCAGTCAAGATCTGTCGGGGGTTTCAAATCATTCTAACTGGTTCTGTTGGGTTCTAGGCAGCGATAGGTTCTACAGCCTTGGACATGGCCCGTGTAGAGGGGTATTTGGTTCTAGATCTGGGTATCTAAATCATTCTAACTGGTTCTGTTGGGTTCTAGGCAGCGATAGGTTCTACAGCCTTGGACATGGCCCGTGTAGAGGGGTATTTGGTTCTAGATCTGGGTATCTAAATCATTCTAACTGGTCCTGTTGGGTTCTAGGCAGCGATAGGTTCTACAGCCTTGGACATGGCCCGTGTGTCGGGGGATGAGGTTCTGGTGAAGTACGGTCTGGATGTTCTGACTGTGGCTGTTCTGGCCATCCTCACTACAGCACCTATAGGAGCCCTGGGGATCGGCCTGGCAGGGCCCAGACTGCTGACCAGACACCTGGAGGACACACACGCAGACAGGAAAGAGGGTGAGTGTACGCACACACGAGTATAGACAGCGAAATAAACACTTAAGCAGCCAGGCAAGTAGATATGAACACACAAACACACCCTAAAACACGCGCACACACACACACTTCATAGTATTTTCCTCTCTGATTTGAATCAGGCACTGAAGAGGACGCCCCAGAGTCTGTGTCGGGACCCGTGTCTAAAGGGGTGGAGCCATGTGAGAGCAAGATGTGAGCTCAGCCAATCACCTTCCAGACAGCAGGGTCCATTGGACCAGTCATAATTCAGAACAGACACTTTGACTGCATTCCAAATGGCTCCCCGTTACCCTGTGGTCCTGGTCTAATGTAGTCCACTATATTATAGAGAATAGGGTGTCTGGTCTAATGTAGTCCACTATATTATAGAGAATAGGGTGTCTGGTCTAATGTAGTCCACTATATTATAGGGAATAGGGCTCTGGTCTAATGTAGTCCACTATATTATAGAGAATAGGGCCCTGGTCTAATGTAGTCCACTATATTATAGAAAATAGGGCCCTGGTCTAATGTAGTCCACTATATTATAGAGAATAGGGCCCTGGTCTAATGTAGTCCACTATATTATAGAGAATAGGGTGTCTGGTCTAATGTAGTCCACTATATTATAGGGAATAGGGCTCTGGTCTAATGTAGTCCACTATATTATAGAGAATAGGGCCCTGGTCTAATGTAGTCCACTATATTATAGAGAATAGGGTGTCTGGTCTAATGTAGTCCACTATATTATAGAAAATAGGGCCCTGGTCTAATGTAGTCCACTATATTATAGAGAATAGGGCCCTGGTCTAATGTAGTCCACTATATTATAGAGAATAGGGTGTCTGGTCTAATGTAGTCCACTATATTATAGAGACTAGGGCTCTGGTCTAAAGTAGTGCACTATAATATATAGAGAATAGGGCTCTGGTCTAAAGTAGTGCACTGTGTTATATTGAATGGGGTGCCATTAGGGACATAGATTTTGGTCACATCTTTGTTTAATGATGTCATTACATCATCCTATGTATCAGGACACCACGGTTCTGTTGACCTTTACACATTCAGCCCTGTCCCCAACTCCATCAGGTGACCACTGTTCTGTTGACCTTTACACATTCAGCCCTGTCCCCAACTCCATCAGGATACCACTGTTCTGTTGACCTTTACACATTCAGCCCTGTCCCCAACTCCATCAGGAGACCACTGTTCTGTTGACCTTTACACATTCAGTCCTGTCCCCAACTCCATCAGAAGACCACTGTTCTGTTGACCTTTACACATACAGTCCTGTCCCCAACTCCATCAGGAGACCACTGTTCTGTTGACCTTTACACATTCAGTCCTGTCCCCAACTCCATAGGGAGACCACTGTTCTGTTGACCTTTACACATTCAGCCCTGTCCCCAACTCCATCAGGAGACCACTGTTCTGTTGATCGGTCTCCTGTATGTACTGAATACATTAGAATAAAGGATTTATGATAAATATCGATGTTCCTATGTTTTTTGTTTCATGCTTTCATGTGTTCACACCAATATCTGTCTGTTGCTGTAATATCATAGAGAAAAGCAGACAATAAGTTCCACAGGTGAGGCGAGGTGACGCCACGACCAATGAGAGAGCTCTGTTTCTTCACGATGGGTTTTTAGCCAGAGAAAGTGTCCCGGCGGTAAAGAAAAGGGGCGGCGCCGATGTAATTAAAGTCACCGCCTGCGTCGGCCAAATGGCTGAAGGCTCGGCTGCCTGGCTCAGCTGCCTGGCTCCACTGCCTGGCTCCACTGCCTGACTCCACTCCCCGCTGCCTGGCTCAGCTTCCTGGCTCCGCTACCTGACTCCGCTACCTGGCTCCGCTGCCTGGCTCCGCTGCCTGGCTCCGCTGCCTGGCTCCGCTACCTGGCTCCGCTGCCTGGCTCCGCTACCTGGCTCCGCTGCCTGGCTCCGCTACCTGGCTCCATTGCCTGACTCCACTCCCCGCTGCCTGGCTCCGCTACCTGGCTCTGCTGCCTGGCTCCGCTACCTGGCTCCGCTACCTGGCTCCACTGCCTGACTCCACTCCCCGCTACCTGGCTCCGCTGCCTGGCTCCGCTGCCTGGCTCCGCTGCCTGGCTCCGCTGCCTGGCTCCGCTGCCTGGCTCAGCTGCCTGGCTCCACTGCCTGGCTCCACTGCCTGGCTCCACTCCCCGCTGCCTGGCTCAGCTTCCTGGCTCCGCTACCTGGCTCCGCTACCTGGCTCCGCTGCCTGGCTCCGCTGCCTGGGTCAGCTGCCTGGCTCCGCTGCCTGGCTCCACTGCCTGGCTCCACTGCCTGGCTCAGCTGCTCAGTGAACGAAGGAACGTTTGGCAGGGCAGAGGGGCGGAGCACTGACAGTTATGCTAATTATCTCCATCTACACGGGAAGTGTAGGTGGAAGGCTATTACAACTTACCATGTGCTAAGGTAATTTTCATTAAGCTATTACAACATACAATGTGCTAAGGTAAGCCACATGGAGCTGTTACAACATACCATGTGCTAAGGTAATCAATCAATCAATCAAATTTATTCATAAAGTCCTTCTTACATCAGCTGATATCTCAAAGTGATGTACAGAAACCCAGCCTAAAACCCCAAACAGCAAGCAATGCAGGTGTAGAAGCACGGTGGCTAGGAAAAACTCCCTAGAAAGGCCAGAACCTAGGGAGAAACCTAGAGAAGAACCAGGCTATGAGGGGTGGCTAGTCCTCTTCTGGCTGTGCCGGGTGGAGATTATAACAGAACATGGCCAAGATGTTCAAATGTTCATAGATGACCAGCACGGTCAAATAATAATAATCACAGTAGTTGTCGAGGGTGCAACAGGTCAGCACCTCAGGAGGGAATGTCAGTTGACTTTTCATAGCCGATCATTAGGAGTATCTCTACCGCCCCTGCTGTCTCTAGAGATTTGAAAACAGCAGGTCTGGGACAGGTAGCACGTCCGGTGAACAGGTCAGGGTTTGATAGCCGCAGGCAGAACAGTTGAAACTGGAGCAGCAGCACAGCCAGGTGGAATGGGGGCAGCCAGGAGTCATCATGCCAGGTAGTCCTGAGGCATGGTCCTAGGCCTCAGGTCCTCCGAGAGAGAGAAAGAAAGAGAGAATTAGAGGGAGCATACTTAAATTCACACAGGACACCAGATAAGACAAGAGAAAAACTCCAGATATATATATATTTTTATTTTTTATTTCACCTTTATTTAACCAGGTAGGCCAGTTGAGAACAAGTTCTCATTTACAACTGCGACCTGGCCAAGATAAAGCATAGCAACGTGACACAGACAACAACACAGAGTTACACATGCAGTAAACAATAAACAAGCCAATAACACAATAAACAAGTCAATGACACAGTAGAAAAAAGAAAGTATATATACAGTGTGTGCAAAAGGCATGAGGAGGTAGGCAATAAATAGGCCATAGGAGCGAATAATTACAATTTAGCAGATTAACACTGGAGTGCTAGATGAGCAGATGATGATGTGCAAATAGAGATACTGGTGTACAAAAGAGCAGAAAAGTAAGTAAATAAAAACAGTATGGGGATGAGGTAGGTAGATTGGGTGGACTATGTACAGCTGCAGCGATCGGTTAGCTGCTCAGATAGCAGATGTTTGAAGTTGGTGAGGGCGATAAAAGTCTCCAACTTCAGTGATTTTTGCCATTCGTTCCAGTCACTGGCAGCAGAGAACTGGAAGGAAAGGCGGCCAAATGAGGTGTTGGTTTTGGGGATGACCCGTGAGATATACCTGCTGGAACGTGTGCTACGGGTGGGTGCTGCTATCGTGACCAGTGAGCTGAGATAAGGCGTAGATTTACCTAGCATAGACTTATAGATGACCTGGAGCCAGTGGGTCTGGCGATGAATATGTAGCGAGGGCCAGCCGAATAGAGCATACAGGTTGCAGTGGTGGGTGGTATAAGGGGCTTTAGTAACAAAACAAATGGCACTGTGATAAACTGCATCCAGTTTGCTGAGTAGAGTATTGGAAGCTATTTTCTAGATGACATCGCCGAAGTCGAGGATCGGTAGGATTATAGTAATTATAGGGAGAAACAGAGACAGGACACTATAATACAGGGAGAAACAGGACACTATAACACAGGGAGAAACAGAGACAGGACACTATAATACAGGGAGAAACAGAGACAGGACACTATAATACATCGAGACACAGAGACAGGACACTATAATACAGAGAGAAACAGAGACAGGACACTATAATACAGGGAGACACAGAAACAGGACATTATAATACAGGGCGATACAGAGATAGGACACTATAATACAGGGAGAAACAGGACACTATAATACAGGGAGAAACAGAAACAGGACACTATAATACAGGGAGAAACAGGACACTATAATACAGGGAGAAACAGAGACAGGACACTATAGTACAGGGAGAAACAGAGACAGGACACTATAATACAGGGATAAACAGAGACAGGACACTATAATACAGGGAGAGACAGAGACAGGACACTATAATACAGGGAGAAACAGGACACTATAACACAGGGAGAAACAGAGACAGGACACTATAATACAGGGAGAAACAGAGACAGGACACTATAATACATCGAGACACAGAGACAGGACACTATAATACAGAGAGAAACAGAGACAGGACACTATAATACAGGGAGACACAGAAACAGGACATTATAATACAGGGCGATACAGAGATAGGACACTATAATACAGGGAGAAACAGGACACTATAATACAGGGAGAAACAGAAACAGGACACTATAATACAGGGAGAAACAGGACACTATAATACAGGGAGAAACAGAGACAGGACACTATAGTACAGGGAGAAACAGAGACAGGACACTATAATACAGGGATAAACAGAGACAGGACACTATAATACAGGGAGAGACAGAGACAGGACACTATAATACAGGGAGAAACAGAACCCTATTATACAGGGAGAATCAGGACACTATAATATAGGGAGAAACAGAGACAGGACACTATAATACAGGGAGAAACAGGACACTATAATACAGGGAGAATCAGGACACTATAACACAGGGAGAAACAGGACACTATAATACAGGGAGAAACAGGACACTATAATACAGGGAGAAACAGAGACAGGACACTAAAATACAGGGAGAAACAGGACACTATAATACAGGGAGAAACAGAGACAGGACACTATAATACAGGGAGAAACAGAGACAGGACACTATAATACAGGGAGAAACAGGACACTATAATACAGGGAGAAACAGAGACAGGACACTATAATACAGGGAGAAACAGAAACAGGACACTTTAATACAGGGAGACACAGAGACAGGACACTATTATACAGGGAGAAACAGAGACAGGACACTATAATACAGGGAGAAACAGGACACTATAATACAGGGAGAAACAGGACACTATAATACAGGGAGAAACAGAGACAGGACACTATAATACAGGGAGAAACAGGACACTATAATACAGGGAGAAACAGGACACTATAATACAGGGAGAAACAGAGACAGGACACTATAATACAGGGAGAAACAGGACACTATAATACAGGGAGAAACAGAGACAGGACACTATAATACAGGGAGAAACAGAGAAGGGACACTGTAATACAGGGAGAAACAGAGACAGGACACTGTAATACAGGGAGAATCAGGACACTATAACACAGGGAGAAACAGGACACTATAATACAGGGAGAAACAGGACACTATAATACAGGGAGAAACAGGACACTATAATACAGGGAGAAACAGAGACAGGACACTATAATACAGGGAGAAACAGAGACAGGACACTATAATACAGGGAGAAACAGAGACAGGACACTATAATACAGGGAGAAACAGAGACAGGACACTATAATACAGGGAGAAACAGGACACTATAATACAGGGAGAAACAGAGACAGGACACTATAATACAGGGAGAAACAGAGACAGGACACTATAATACAGGGAGAAACAGGACACTATAATACAGGGAGAAACAGGACACTATAATACAGGGAGAAACAGGACACTATAATACAGGGAGAAACAGGACACTATAATACAGGGAGAAACAGAGACAGGACACTATAATACAGGGAGAATCAGGACACTATAACACAGGGAGAAACAGGACACTATAATACAGGGAGAAACAGGACACTATAATACAGGGATAAACAGAGACAGGACACTATAATACAGGGAGAGACAGAGACAGGACACTATAATACAGGGAGAAACAGAACCCTATTATACAGGGAGAATCAGGACACTATAATATAGGGAGAAACAGAGACAGGACACTATAATACAGGGAGAAACAGGACACTATAATACAGGGAGAATCAGGACACTATAACACAGGGAGAAACAGGACACTATAATACAGGGAGAAACAGGACACTATAATACAGGGAGAAACAGAGACAGGACACTAAAATACAGGGAGAAACAGAGACAGGACACTATAATACAGGGAGAAACAGGACACTATAATACAGGGAGAAACAGAGACAGGACACTATAATACAGGGAGAAACAGAGACAGGACACTATAATACAGGGAGAAACAGGACACTATAATACAGGGAGAAACAGAGACAGGACACTATAATACAGGGAGAAACAGAAACAGGACACTATAATACAGGGAGACACAGAGACAGGACACTATTATACAGGGAGAAACAGAGACAGGACACTATAATACAGGGAGAAACAGGACACTATAATACAGGGAGAAACAGGACACTATAATACAGGGAGAAACAGAGACAGGACACTATAATACAGGGAGAAACAGAGACAGGACACTATAATACAGGGAGAAACAGGACACTATAATACAGGGAGAAACAGGACACTATAATACAGGGAGAAACAGAGACCGGACACTGTAATACAGGGAGAATCAGGACACTATAATACAGGGAGAAACAGGACACTATAATACAGGGAGAAACAGAGACAGGACACTATAATACAGGGAGAAACAGGACACTATAATACAGGGAGAAACAGAGACAGGACACTATAATACAGGGAGAAACAGAGAAGGGACACTGTAATACAGGGAGAAACAGAGACAGGACACTGTAATACAGGGAGAATCAGGAACCTATAACACAGGGAGAAACAGGACACTATAATACAGGGAGAAACAGGACACTATAATACAGGGAGAAACAGGACACTATAATACAGGGAGAAACAGAGACAGGACACTATAATACAGGGAGAAACAGAGACAGGACACTATAATACAGGGAGAAACAGAGACAGGACACTATAATACAGGGATAAATAGAGACAGGACACTATAATACAGGGAGAAACAGAGACAGGACACTATAATACAGGGAGAAACAGGACACTATAATACAGGGAGAAACAGGACACTATAATACAGGGAGAAACAGAGACAGGACACTATAATACAGGGAGAAACAGGACACTATAATACAGGGAGAAACAGGACACTATAATACAGGGAGAAACAGGACACTATAATACAGGGAGAAACAGAAACAGGACACTATAATACAGGGAGAAACAGAACACTATAATACAGGGAGAAACAGAGACAGGACACTATAATACAGGGAGAAACAGAGACAGGACACTATAATACAGGGAGATAGAGAGACAGGACACTATAATACAGGGAGAAGCAGAGACAGGACACTATAATACAGGGAGAATCAGGACACTATAACACAGGGAGAAACAGGACACTATAATACAGGGAGAAACAGGACACTATAATACAGGGAGAAACAGAGACAGGACACTATAATACAGGGAGAAACAGGACACTATAATACAGGGAGAAACAGGACACTATAATACAGGGAGATGGAGAGACAGGACACTATAATACAGGGAGAAGCAGAGACAGGACACTATAATACAGGGAGAATCAGGACACTATAACACAGGGAGAAACAGGACACTATAATACAGGGAGAAACAAGACACTATAATACAGGGAGAAACAGAGACAGGACACTATAATACAGGGAGAAACAGGACACTATAATACAGGGAGAAACAGGACACTATAATACAAGGAGAAACAGGACACTATAATACAGGGAGAAACAGGACACTATAATACAGGGAGAAACAGAAACAGGACACTATAATACAGGGAGAAACAGAACACTATAATACAGGGAGAAACAGAGACAGGACACTATAATACAGGGAGATAGAGAGACAGGACACTATAATACAGGGAGAAGCAGAGACAGGACACTATAATACAGGGAGAATCAGGACACTATAACACAGGGAGAAACAGGACACTATAATACAGGGAGAAACAGGACACTATAATACAGGGAGAAACAGAGACAGGACACTATAATACAGGGAGAAACAGAAACAGGACACTATAATACAGGGAGACACAGAGACAGGACACTATTATACAGGGAGAAACAGAGACAGGACACTATAATACAGGGAGAAACAGGACACTATAATACAGGGAGAAACAGGACACTATAATACAGGGAGAAACAGAGACAGGACACTATAATACAGGGAGAAACAGAGACAGGACACTATAATACAGGGAGAAACAGAGACAGGACACTATAATACAGGGATAAATAGAGACAGGACACTATAATACAGGGAGAAACAGAGACAGGACACTATAATACAGGGAGAAACAGAGACAGGACACTATAATACAGGGAGAAACAGGACACTATAATACAGGGAGAAACAGGACACTATAATACAGGGAGAAACAGGACACTATAATACAGGGAGAAACAGAGACAGGACACTATAGTACAGGGAGAAACAGAGACAGGACACTATAATACAGGGATAAACAGAGACAGGACACTATAATACAGGGAGAGACAGAGACAGGACACTATAATACAGGGAGAAACAGAACCCTATTATACAGGGAGAATCAGGACACTATAATATAGGGAGAAACAGAGACAGGACACTATAATACAGGGAGAAACAGGACACTATAATACAGGGAGAATCAGGACACTATAACACAGGGAGAAACAGGACACTATAATACAGGGAGAAACAGGACACTATAATACAGGGAGAAACAGAGACAGGACACTAAAATACAGGGAGAAACAGGACACTATAATACAGGGAGAAACAGAGACAGGACACTATAATACAGGGAGAAACAGAGACAGGACACTATAATACAGGGAGAAACAGGACACTATAATACAGGGAGAAACAGAGACAGGACACTATAATACAGGGAGAAACAGAAACAGGACACTATAATACAGGGAGACACAGAGACAGGACACTATTATACAGGGAGAAACAGAGACAGGACACTATAATACAGGGAGAAACAGGACACTATAATACAGGGAGAAACAGGACACTATAATACAGGGAGAAACAGAGACAGGACACTATAATACAGGGAGAAACAGGACACTATAATACAGGGAGAAACAGGACACTATAATACAGGGAGAAACAGAGACAGGACACTATAATACAGGGAGAAACAGGACACTATAATACAGGGAGAAACAGAGACAGGACACTATAATACAGGGAGAAACAGAGAAGGGACACTGTAATACAGGGAGAAACAGAGACAGGACACTGTAATACAGGGAGAATCAGGACACTATAACACAGGGAGAAACAGGACACTATAATACAGGGAGAAACAGGACACTATAATACAGGGAGAAACAGGACACTATAATACAGGGAGAAACAGAGACAGGACACTATAATACAGGGAGAAACAGAGACAGGACACTATAATACAGGGAGAAACAGAGACAGGACACTATAATACAGGGAGAAACAGAGACAGGACACTATAATACAGGGAGAAACAGGACACTATAATACAGGGAGAAACAGAGACAGGACACTATAATACAGGGAGAAACAGAGACAGGACACTATAATACAGGGAGAAACAGGACACTATAATACAGGGAGAAACAGGACACTATAATACAGGGAGAAACAGGACACTATAATACAGGGAGAAACAGGACACTATAATACAGGGAGAAACAGAGACAGGACACTATAATACAGGGAGAATCAGGACACTATAACACAGGGAGAAACAGGACACTATAATACAGGGAGAAACAGGACACTATAATACAGGGATAAACAGAGACAGGACACTATAATACAGGGAGAGACAGAGACAGGACACTATAATACAGGGAGAAACAGAACCCTATTATACAGGGAGAATCAGGACACTATAATATAGGGAGAAACAGAGACAGGACACTATAATACAGGGAGAAACAGGACACTATAATACAGGGAGAATCAGGACACTATAACACAGGGAGAAACAGGACACTATAATACAGGGAGAAACAGGACACTATAATACAGGGAGAAACAGAGACAGGACACTAAAATACAGGGAGAAACAGAGACAGGACACTATAATACAGGGAGAAACAGGACACTATAATACAGGGAGAAACAGAGACAGGACACTATAATACAGGGAGAAACAGAGACAGGACACTATAATACAGGGAGAAACAGGACACTATAATACAGGGAGAAACAGAGACAGGACACTATAATACAGGGAGAAACAGAAACAGGACACTATAATACAGGGAGACACAGAGACAGGACACTATTATACAGGGAGAAACAGAGACAGGACACTATAATACAGGGAGAAACAGGACACTATAATACAGGGAGAAACAGGACACTATAATACAGGGAGAAACAGAGACAGGACACTATAATACAGGGAGAAACAGAGACAGGACACTATAATACAGGGAGAAACAGGACACTATAATACAGGGAGAAACAGGACACTATAATACAGGGAGAAACAGAGACCGGACACTGTAATACAGGGAGAATCAGGACACTATAATACAGGGAGAAACAGGACACTATAATACAGGGAGAAACAGAGACAGGACACTATAATACAGGGAGAAACAGGACACTATAATACAGGGAGAAACAGAGACAGGACACTATAATACAGGGAGAAACAGAGAAGGGACACTGTAATACAGGGAGAAACAGAGACAGGACACTGTAATACAGGGAGAATCAGGAACCTATAACACAGGGAGAAACAGGACACTATAATACAGGGAGAAACAGGACACTATAATACAGGGAGAAACAGGACACTATAATACAGGGAGAAACAGAGACAGGACACTATAATACAGGGAGAAACAGAGACAGGACACTATAATACAGGGAGAAACAGAGACAGGACACTATAATACAGGGATAAATAGAGACAGGACACTATAATACAGGGAGAAACAGAGACAGGACACTATAATACAGGGAGAAACAGGACACTATAATACAGGGAGAAACAGGACACTATAATACAGGGAGAAACAGAGACAGGACACTATAATACAGGGAGAAACAGGACACTATAATACAGGGAGAAACAGGACACTATAATACAGGGAGAAACAGGACACTATAATACAGGGAGAAACAGAAACAGGACACTATAATACAGGGAGAAACAGAACACTATAATACAGGGAGAAACAGAGACAGGACACTATAATACAGGGAGAAACAGAGACAGGACACTATAATACAGGGAGATAGAGAGACAGGACACTATAATACAGGGAGAAGCAGAGACAGGACACTATAATACAGGGAGAATCAGGACACTATAACACAGGGAGAAACAGGACACTATAATACAGGGAGAAACAGGACACTATAATACAGGGAGAAACAGAGACAGGACACTATAATACAGGGAGAAACAGGACACTATAATACAGGGAGAAACAGGACACTATAATACAGGGAGATGGAGAGACAGGACACTATAATACAGGGAGAAGCAGAGACAGGACACTATAATACAGGGAGAATCAGGACACTATAACACAGGGAGAAACAGGACACTATAATACAGGGAGAAACAAGACACTATAATACAGGGAGAAACAGAGACAGGACACTATAATACAGGGAGAAACAGGACACTATAATACAGGGAGAAACAGGACACTATAATACAAGGAGAAACAGGACACTATAATACAGGGAGAAACAGGACACTATAATACAGGGAGAAACAGAAACAGGACACTATAATACAGGGAGAAACAGAACACTATAATACAGGGAGAAACAGAGACAGGACACTATAATACAGGGAGATAGAGAGACAGGACACTATAATACAGGGAGAAGCAGAGACAGGACACTATAATACAGGGAGAATCAGGACACTATAACACAGGGAGAAACAGGACACTATAATACAGGGAGAAACAGGACACTATAATACAGGGAGAAACAGAGACAGGACACTATAATACAGGGAGAAACAGAAACAGGACACTATAATACAGGGAGACACAGAGACAGGACACTATTATACAGGGAGAAACAGAGACAGGACACTATAATACAGGGAGAAACAGGACACTATAATACAGGGAGAAACAGGACACTATAATACAGGGAGAAACAGAGACAGGACACTATAATACAGGGAGAAACAGAGACAGGACACTATAATACAGGGAGAAACAGAGACAGGACACTATAATACAGGGATAAATAGAGACAGGACACTATAATACAGGGAGAAACAGAGACAGGACACTATAATACAGGGAGAAACAGAGACAGGACACTATAATACAGGGAGAAACAGGACACTATAATACAGGGAGAAACAGGACACTATAATACAGGGAGAAACAGGACACTATAATACAGGGAGAAACAGGACACTATAATACAGGGAGAAACAGAAACAGGACACTATAATACAGGGAGAAACAGAACACTATAATACAGGGAGAAACAGAGACAGGACACTATAATACAGGGAGAAACAGAGACAGGACACTATAATACAGGGAGATAGAGAGACAGGACACTATAATACAGGGAGAAGCAGAGACAGGACACTATAATACAGGGAGAATCAGGACACTATAACACAGGGAGAAACAGGACACTATAATACAGGGAGAAACAGGACACTATAATACAGGGAGAAACAGAGACAGGACACTATAATACAGGGAGAAACAGGACACTATAATACAGGGAGAAACAGGACACTATAATACAGGGAGATGGAGAGACAGGACACTATAATACAGGGAGAAGCAGAGACAGGACACTATAATACAGGGAGAATCAGGACACTATAACACAGGGAGAAACAGGACACTATAATACAGGGAGAAACAGGACACTATAATACAGGGAGAAACAGAGACAGGACACTATAATACAGGGAGAAACAGAGACAGGACACTATAATACAGGGAGAAACAGGACACTATAATACAGGGAGAAACAGGACACTACAATACAGGGAGAAACAGGACACTATAATACAGGGAGAAACAGGACACTATAATACAGGGAGAAAAAGAGACAGGACACTATAATACAGGGAGAAACAGAACACTATAATACAGGGAGAAACAGGACACTATAATACAGGGAGAAACAGAGACAGGACACTATAATACAGGGAGAAACAGAGACAGGACACTATAATACAGGGAGAAACAGAGACAGGACACTATAATACAGGGATAAATAGAGACAGGACACTATAATACAGGGAGAAACAGGACACTATAATACAGGGAGAAACAGAGACAGGACACTATAATACAGGGAGAAACAGAGAAGGGACACTGTAATACAGGGAGAAACAGAGACAGGACACTGTAATACAGGGAGAATCAGGAACCTATAACACAGGGAGAAACAGGACACTATAATACAGGGAGAAACAGGACACTATAATACAGGGAGAAACAGGACACTATAATACAGGGAGAAACAGAGACAGGACATTATAATACAGGGAGAAACAGAGACAGGACACTATAATACAGGGAGAAACAGAGACAGGACACTATAATACAGGGATAAATAGAGACAGGACACTATAATACAGGGAGAAACAGAGACAGGACACTATAATACAGGGAGAAACAGGACACTATAATACAGGGAGAAACAGGACACTATAATACAGGGAGAAACAGAGACAGGACACTATAATACAGGGAGAAACAGGACACTATAATACAGGGAGAAACAGGACACTATAATACAGGGAGAAACAGGACACTATAATACAGGGAGAAACAGAAACAGGACACTATAATACAGGGAGAAACAGAACACTATAATACAGGGAGAAACAGAGACAGGACACTATAATACAGGGAGAAACAGAGACAGGACACTATAATACAGGGAGATAGAGAGACAGGACACTATAATACAGGGAGAAGCAGAGACAGGACACTATAATACAGGGAGAATCAGGACACTATAACACAGGGAGAAACAGGACACTATAATACAGGGAGAAACAGGACACTATAATACAGGGAGAAACAGAGACAGGACACTATAATACAGGGAGAAACAGGACACTATAATACAGGGAGAAACAGGACACTATAATACAGGGAGATGGAGAGACAGGACACTATAATACAGGGAGAAGCAGAGACAGGACACTATAATACAGGGAGAATCAGGACACTATAACACAGGGAGAAACAGGACACTATAATACAGGGAGAAACAAGACACTATAATACAGGGAGAAACAGAGACAGGACACTATAATACAGGGAGAAACAGGACACTATAATACAGGGAGAAACAGGACACTATAATACAAGGAGAAACAGGACACTATAATACAGGGAGAAACAGGACACTATAATACAGGGAGAGACAGAGACAGGACACTATAATACAGGGAGAAACAGAACACTATAATACAGGGAGAAACAGAGACAGGACACTATAATACAGGGAGATAGAGAGACAGGACACTATAATACAGGGAGAAGCAGAGACAGGACACTATAATACAGGGAGAATCAGGACACTATAACACAGGGAGAAACAGGACACTATAATACAGGGAGAAACAGGACACTATAATACAGGGAGAAACAGAGACAGGACACTATAATACAGGGAGAAACAGAAACAGGACACTATAATACAGGGAGACACAGAGACAGGACACTATTATACAGGGAGAAACAGAGACAGGACACTATAATACAGGGAGAAACAGGACACTATAATACAGGGAGAAACAGGACACTATAATACAGGGAGAAACAGAGACAGGACACTATAATACAGGGAGAAACAGAGACAGGACACTATAATACAGGGAGAAACAGAGACAGGACACTATAATACAGGGATAAATAGAGACAGGACACTATAATACAGGGAGAAACAGAGACAGGACACTATAATACAGGGAGAAACAGAGACAGGACACTATAATACAGGGAGAAACAGGACACTATAATACAGGGAGAAACAGAGACAGGACACTATAATACAGGGAGAAACAGGACACTATAATACAGGGAGAAACAGGACACTATAATACAGGGAGAAACAGGACACTATAATACAGGGAGAAACAGAAACAGGACACTATAATACAGGGAGAAACAGAACACTATAATACAGGGAGAAACAGAGACAGGACACTATAATACAGGGAGAAACAGAGACAGGACACTATAATACAGGGAGATAGAGAGACAGGACACTATAATACAGGGAGAAGCAGAGACAGGACACTATAATACAGGGAGAATCAGGACACTATAACACAGGGAGAAACAGGACACTATAATACAGGGAGAAACAGGACACTATAATACAGGGAGAAACAGAGACAGGACACTATAATACAGGGAGAAACAGGACACTATAATACAGGGAGAAACAGGACACTATAATACAGGGAGATGGAGAGACAGGACACTATAATACAGGGAGAAGCAGAGACAGGACACTATAATACAGGGAGAATCAGGACACTATAACACAGGGAGAAACAGGACACTATAATACAGGGAGAAACAGGACACTATAATACAGGGAGAAACAGAGACAGGACACTATAATACAGGGAGAAACAGAGACAGGACACTATAATACAGGGAGAAACAGGACACTATAATACAGGGAGAAACAGGACACTACAATACAGGGAGAAACAGGACACTATAATACAGGGAGAAACAGAAACAGGACACTATAATACAGGGAGAAACAGAACACTATAATACAGGGAGAAACAGAGACAGGACACTATAATACAGGGAGAAACAGAGACAGGACACTATAATACAGGGAGATAGAGAGACAGGACACTATAATACAGGGAGAAGCAGAGACAGGACACTATAATACAGGGAGAATCAGGACACTATAACACAGGGAGAAACAGGACACTATAATACAGGGAGAAACAGGACACTATAATACAGGGAGAAACAGAGACAGGACACTATAATACAGGGAGAAACAGAAACAGGACACTATAATACAGGGAGACACAGAGACAGGACACTATTATACAGGGAGAAACAGAGACAGGACACTATAATACAGGGAGAAACAGGACACTATAATACAGGGAGAAACAGGACACTATAATACAGGGAGAAACAGAGACAGGACACTATAATACAGGGAGAAACAGAGACAGGACACTATAATACAGGGAGAAACAGGACACTATAATACAGGGAGAAACAGGACACTATAATACAGGGAGAAACAGAGACCGGACACTGTAATACAGGGAGAATCAGGACACTATAATACAGGGAGAAACAGGACACTATAATACAGGGAGAAACAGAGACAGGACACTATAATACAGGGAGAAACAGGACACTATAATACAGGGAGAAACAGAGACAGGACACTATAATACAGGGAGAAACAGAGAAGGGACACTGTAATACAGGGAGAAACAGAGACAGGACACTGTAATACAGGGAGAATCAGGACACTATAACACAGGGAGAAACAGGACACTATAATACAGGGAGAAACAGGACACTATAATACAGGGAGAAACAGGACACTATAATACAGGGAGAAACAGAGACAGGACACTATAATACAGGGAGAAACAGAGACAGGACACTATAATACAGGGAGAAACAGAGACAGGACACTATAATACAGGGATAAATAGAGACAGGACACTATAATACAGGGAGAAACAGAGACAGGACACTATAATACAGGGAGAAACAGAGACAGGACACTATAATACAGGGAGAAACGGGACACTATAATACAGGGAGAAACAGAGACAGGACACTATAATACAGGGAGAAACAGGACACTATAATACAGGGAGAAACAGGACACTATAATACAGGGAGAAACAGGACACTATAATACAGGGAGAAACAGAAACAGGACACTATAATACAGGGAGAAACAGAACACTATAATACAGGGAGAAACAGAGACAGGACACTATAATACAGGGAGAAACAGAGACAGGACACTATAATACAGGGAGATAGAGAGACAGGACACTATAATACAGGGAGAAGCAGAGACAGGACACTATAATACAGGGAGAATCAGGACACTATAACACAGGGAGAAACAGGACACTATAATACAGGGAGAAACAGGACACTATAATACAGGGAGAAACAGAGACAGGACACTATAATACAGGGAGAAACAGGACACTATAATACAGGGAGAAACATGACACTATAATACAGGGAGATGGAGAGACAGGACACTATAATACAGGGAGAAGCAGAGACAGGACACTATAATACAGGGAGAATCAGGACACTATAACACAGGGAGAAACAGGACACTATAATACAGGGAGAAACAGGACACTATAATACAGGGAGATGGAGAGACAGGACACTATAATACAGGGAGAAGCAGAGACAGGACACTATAATACAGGGAGAATCAGGACACTATAACACAGGGAGAAACAGGACACTATAATACAGGGAGAAACAGGACACTATAATACAGGGAGAAACAGAGACAGGACACTGTAATACAGGGAGAATCAGGACACTATAACACAGGGAGAAACAGGACACTATAATACAGGGAGAAACAGGACACTATAATACAGGGAGAAACAGGACACTATAATACAGGGAGAAACAGGACACTATAATACAGGGAGAAACAGAGACAGGACACTATAATACAGGGAGAAACAGAGACAGGACACTATAATACAGGGAGAAACAGAGACAGGACACTATAATACAGGGATAAATAGAGACAGGACACTATAATACAGGGAGAAACAGAGACAGGACACTATAATACAGGGAGAAACAGAAACAGGACACTATAATACAGGGAGAAACAGGACACTATAATACAGGGAGAAACAGAGACAGGACACTATAATACAGGGAGAAACAGGACACTATAACACAGGGAGAAACAGGACACTATAATACAGGGAGAAACAGGACACTATAATACAGGGAGAAACAGAGACAGGACACTATAATACAGGGAGAAACAGAGACAGGACACTATAATACAGGGAGAAACAGGACACTATAATACAGGGAGAAACAGGACACTATAATACAGGGAGAAACAGGACACTATAATACAGGGAGAAACAGAAACAGGACACTATAATACAGGGAGAAACAGAACACTATAATACAGGGAGAAACAGAGACAGGACACTATAATACAGGGAGAAACAGAGACAGGACACTATAATAAAGGGAGATAGAGAGACAGGACACTATAATACAGGGAGAAGCAGAGACAGGACACTATAATACAGGGAGAATCAGGACACTATAACACAGGGAGAAACAGGACACTATAATACAGGGAGAAACAGGACACTATAATACAGGGAGAAACAGAGACAGGACACTATAATACAGGGAGAAACAGGACACTATAATACAGGGAGAAACAGGACACTATAATACAGGGAGATGGAGAGACAGGACACTATAATACAGGGAGAAGCAGAGACAGGACACTATAATACAGGGAGAATCAGGACACTATAACACAGGGAGAAACAGGACACTATAATACAGGGAGAAACAGGACACTATAATACAGGGAGAAACAGAGACAGGACACTATAATACAGGGAGAAACAGGACACTATAATACAGGGAGAAACAGGTTGTTACCATAGCGTGCACGCAGCCTTAACACACGACACACACTCACCTTCGTGGGCTCTTCTGCCATGTTAGGTCATTTAACTGTAAACACACTGGTACTAAACTAAACCCAGTCAATAAGACACTGAACAGACCTGACACACTCACTCAGCTATCAGCAGACTCATACAGGAAGACACTGAACAGACCTGACACACTCACTCAGCTATAAACAGACACGACAGACAACCAACAGGAAGAGAGTAGTAGTAGTTAACTGTCTACTAAAACTCTTTAGGTCTCTGCATCAACATCCACTAACATTAATAAACACTCTTCATTGCGGTAGATTCTGGTGCTGAGAATGAAGAAGAGAGGAGGGGCAGAGACCTGCCCAGGTACCGTGGTTGAAAATTAACTGGCTAAAACTGTCCTTTTTTACAGAAATGGTGAGTAATTTCTGTCCCTAGAAAAGGCGACCAATTTGAGATGTAGTTCCTAAAATGTACACCAGTTAAGACGAGTTCCTAAAATGTACACCAGTTATGACGAGTTCCTAAAATGTACACCAGTTATGACGAGTTCCTAAAATGTACACCAGTTAAGACGAGTTCCTAAAATGTACACCAGTTATGACGAGTTCCTAAAATGTACACCAGTTATGACGAGTTCCTAAAATGTACACCAGTTAGGACGAGTTCCTAAAATGTACACCAGTTATGACGAGTTCCTAAAATGTAAACTAGTTTGGACGGGTGTAAGTATTCAACAAGTCACAAAATAAGTTAAATGGACTCAATGGGTGAGCAATAATAGTTTTTAACATACTTTTTGAATGACTACTCCATCTCTTTACCCCACACACAATTATCTGTAAGGTCCCTCAGTCGAGCAGCGAATTTCAAACCCAGATTCAACCACAAAGACCAGGGAGATTTTCCAATACCTCGCAAAGAAGGGCACCTATTGGTAGATGGGTAAAAATGAAAAAACAGACATTGAATATCCCTTTGAGCATTGTGAAATGATTAATTACACTTTGGATGGTCTATCAATACACCCAGTCACTACAAAGATACTGGTGTCCTTCCTAACTCAGTTGCCGGGGAGGAAGGAAACCGATCAGGTATTCCACCATGAGGACAATGGTGACTTTTTAAAACAGTTACAGAGTTGATTGGCTGTGATATGAGAAAACTGAGGATGGATCAACAACGTTGTTACTTCACAATACAAACCTAAATGACAGAGTGAAAAGAAGGAAGCCCGTACAGAATAAAACTATTCCAAAACTTGTCAGCAATAAGGCACTAAAGTAAAACTGGAAAAAATGGGCAAATAAATTAACTTTATGTCCTAAAAAGAAAGCATTGTTTCAGGCAAATCCAACACATCACTGAATATCACTATATACACGGCTCATCCAACATCTTATTCCAAAATCATGGCCATTAATATGTAGTTGGTCCCCCCTGCACTCTTCAGGGAAGGCTTTCCACTAGATGTTGGAACATTGTTGCTATAACATCCCCCACTCTTCTGGGAAGGCTTTCCACTAGATGTTGGAACATTGTTGCTATAACATCCCCCACTCTTCTGGGAAGGCTTTCCACTAGATGTAGGAACATTGCTGCTATAACAGCCTCCACTCTTCTGGGAAGGCTTTCCACTAGATGTAGGAACATTGCTGCTATAACAGCCTCCACTCTTCTGGGAAGGTTTTCCACTAGATGTTGGAACATTGCTGCTATAACATCCCCCACTCTTCTGGGAAGGCTTTCCACTAGATGTAGGAACATTGCTGCTATAACAGCCTCCACTCTTCTGGGAAGGTTTTCCACTAGATGTTGGAACATTGCTGCTATAACATCCCCCACTCTTCTGGGAAGGCTTTCCACTAGATGTTGGAACGTTGCTGCTATAACAGCCTCCACTCTTCTGGGAAGGTTTTCCACTAGATGTTGGAACATTGCTGCTATAACAGCCTCCACTCTTCTGGGAAGGCTTTCCACTAGATGTTGGAACATTGCTGCTATAACAGCCTCCACTCTTCTGGGAAGGCTTTCCACTAGATGTTGGAACATTGCTGCTATAACAGCCCCCACTCTTCTGGGAAGGTTTTCCACTAGATGTTGGAACATTGCTGCTATAACATCCCCCACTCTTCTGGGAAGGCTTTCCACTAGATGTAGGAACATTGCTGCTATAACAGCCTCCACTCTTCTGGGAAGGTTTTCCACTAGATGTTGGAACATTGCTGCTATAACAGCCTCCACTCTTCTGGGAAGGCTTTCCACTAGATGTTGGAACATTGCTGCTATAACATCCCCCACTCTTCAGGGAAGGCTTTCCACTAGATGTAGGAACATTGCTGCTATAACAGCCTCCACTCTTCTGGGAAGGTTTTCCACTAGATGTTGGAACATTGCTGCAATAACAGCCTCCACTCTTCTGGGAAGGCTTTCCACTAGATGTTGGAACATTGCTGCTATAACATCCCCCACTCTTCTGGGAAGGCTTTCCACTAGATGTTGGAACATTGCTGCATGAACACACTTTCCAGTTGGTGCTACTTGCATTCGGACATTACTTATTTTCCGCCATAATTTGCAAATAAATTCATTAAAAATCCTACAATGTGATTTTCTGGATTATTTTTTTCTCATTTTGTCTGTCATAGTTGAAGTGTACCTGTGATGAAAATGACAGGCCTCTCTCATCTTTTTAAGTGGGAGAACTTGCACAATTGGTGGCTGACTTAATACGTTTTTGCCCCACTGTATATACACAGGTCACTTAATTTCTAGTGGATCTGCTTGGTTCTGGTTAAATATGTAACAAAAAGGACATTTTCATAGACAGACCTGAAAGCCACATCAGTGATTATTGCCAAAAAAGCAGGTGAAACTATTTAGATAAAAAATAATGTTGTTTTTTAGTGGTGGGGCTCATGGTTGTGAAAGGCTCATATTCAGGTATAATTTCACAAGCCTTGAATTCAATACATTATTTATGACTGTTTGAAATGCAGTGTATTTGACCTTTAATTACACAAGAGAAAACATGATTAACATCTAGATATACAGTATATGGGGAATGTAGATATACAGTATATGGTGAATGTAGATATACAGTATATGGGGAATGTAGATATACAGTATATGGGGAATGTAGATATACAGTATATGGTGAATGTAGATATACAGTATATGGGGAATGTAGATATACAGTATATGGGGAATGTAGATATACAGTATATGGGGAATGTAGATATACAGTATATGGTGAATGTAGATATACAGTATATGGGGAATGTAGATATACAGTATATGGGGAATGTAGATATACAGTATATGGGGAATGTAGATATACAGCATATGGGGAATGTAGATATACAGTATATGGGGAATGTAGATATACAGTATATGGGGAATGTAGATATGATTTTTAGGCCGCCCAGGACTAAATATTGTTATTAAAAATAAAACAATAATAACAACAACAACAACAACAACAATAATAATAACAACAATATTACACATAATAATAACAATGATAACAATGACAATACTAATAACAATTATACTTTAAACTATGTCACTTTATGTTTATACACCCTACATTACTCATCTCATATGTATATACTGTACTTGATACCGTCTACTGCATCTTGCCTATGCCGCTCTGTACCATCACTCATTCATATATCTTTATGTACATATTATTTATCCCCTTACACTGTGTACAAGACAGTAGTTTTGGAATTGTTAGCTAGATTACTTGTTGGTTATTACTGCATTGTCGGAACTAGAAGCACAAGCATTTCGCTACGCTCGCATTAACATCTGCTAACCATGTGTATGTGACAAATAAATTTGATTTGATTTGATAATAATACTAATAATAACAATAATAACAATAATAACAATAACAATAACAATACCTATCATAATAACAACACCAATAATAATAACAATAATAATAATAATAACAATAATAACAATACCTATCATAATAACAACACCAATAATAATAACAATAATAATAATAATAACAATAATAACAATACCTATCATAATAACAACACCAATAATAATAACAATAACAATAATAACAACAATAACAATAATAACAACAACAATAACAATAATAATAACAATAATAACAATAATAATAACAACAATAATAATAACAATACCTATCATAATAACAACAATAATAATAATAACAACAATAATAGTTCATAGCCCAGTTATAATGTGTCTTCTGTTGTGTTCTTCAAGTCAAAGACTTACTGTTCTGAGTAAGAAACTGTAAATCTAACTGAAGATTGTAATTTTCAAGTTGTGAAACATGTTAATTACAGTTTGTGTTCAGTGTTTTGTTTACACGATGAAAAATATCACATCAATTAAAATCTGTGTTCCTGACTTTCTGTCTAGTTTCCTATTAAACTAGATTACTCTCACTGGTCTACTGTCAACACTCTGAACAACACCTCTCCCTGGGACACTTCATCATCAATGCCTTCATGACAATAACATCACCATGAAAAAACACATTCCTCAACGCCTAACCAAAGCAACATCCTGTTATCCTGACAAGATAACAGGAAGACAGTAACAGAGGGCAGAATTGTGGTGAGAGAGAGAGGGATGCCCCACAGAGCCCAGATCACACCTCCTCTAGGGTCTGTGATAAATAGGTCAGGATTGGCATGTACGACTCACACTCACTAGTAATGTCCTCAACCCTGATGAATTATCTTGCTGGGGTATCATCTCAGATTTTTGGACAGATCTCTTTAACAAACAGACCAGGGGAAAGGTAAGGGAGATGCTTGGTAATTCAGGACAGATACTTGTCTTTAATAAACAGACCAGGGGAAAGGTAAGAGAGATGCTTGGTCATTCAGGACAGATCTCTTTAACCAACAGACCAGGGGAAAGGTAAGAGAGATGCTTGGTCATTCAGGACAGATACTTGTCTTTAACCAACAGACCAGGGGAAAGGTAAGAGAGATGCTTGGTCATTCAGGACAGATCTCTTTAACCAACAGACCAGGGGAAAGGTAAGAGAGATGCTTGGTCATTCAGGACAGATACTTGTCTTTAACCAGGTCTGTTTGTTAAAGACAAGTAAGTATCTGTCCTGAATGAGAGATGCTTGGTCGTTCAGAACAGATACTTGTCTTTAACCAACAGACCAGGGGAAAAGTAAGAGAGATGCTTGGTCGTTCAGACCACACTAACTATACTGACCTAAAATATAAATGCAACATGCAATAATTTCAACTATTCTACTGAGTCCACATAAGGAAATCAGTAAATTGAAATAAATTCATTAGGCCTTAATCTATGGATTTCATGACTGGGCAGGGGCTCAGCCATGGGTGGGCATAGGCCAACCCACTGGGGAGCCAGGCCCACCCAATCAGAATTAGTTTTTCACCTCAAAAGGGCTTTATTACAGACAGAAATACTCCTCAGCAGGAACAGTGGGTTAACTGCCTGTTCAGGGGCAGAACGGCAGATTTGTACCTTGTCAGCTCGGGGGTTTTAACTTGCAACCTCCCGGTTACTAGTCCAACGCTCTAACCACTAGGCTACCCTGCCACCCCCATATGGAACATTTCTGTAATTGTTTTATTTCAGCTCATGAAACATGGGGCTTTACGTGTTGTGTTTCTATTTTAGTTCAGCGTAGACAATAACCATTCTCCAACTCTTCCCTGTGGACACGCCCCCTCCCTGCAGGAGAAGGATGACGGGTGTGCTCATTCTAACGTTCTGTCTGCTGGGAGCAGCTTTGACTAGTTCAGTAAGTACTGCAGGCAAACCTTACTGTTGAACAGAGTGGTGTAATGGACTGAATATGTGATAACCTAAAGAACCAGTAACTTCTACAGGGATACCTTACCTAGATAATGTAATAATGTATGAGACAATGACATCACGTATGTTATAATAAAATGGAGAATTGGCTCAACTCAAATGTTAATAATCAAAGGTTTTTGGGTGCCGAAGGACCTCTAGTCTAGATGTTCTGCTGTGGTGGACCTCTAGTCTAGATGTTCTACTGTGGAGGACCTCTAGTCAGGATGTTCTATTGTGGTGGACCTCTAGTCTAGATGTTCTGCTGTGGTGGACCTCTAGTCTAGATGTTCTGCTGTGGTGGACCTCTAGTCTATATGTTCTACTGTGGAGGACCTCTAGTCTATATGTTCTACTGTGGAGGACCTCTAGTCTAGATGTTCTGCTGTGGTGGACCTCTAGTCTATATGTTTCTCTGTGATGGACCTCTAGTCTAGATGTCCTACTGTGTTGTCTGTGGTGGACCTCTAGTCTAGATGTTCTACTGTGGTGGACCTCTAGTCTAGATGTCTACTGTGGAGGACCTCTAGTCTAGATGTTCTGCTGTGGTGGACCTCTAGTCTAGATGTTCTACTGTGGTGGACCTCTAGTCTATATGTTCTACTGTGGAGGACCTCTAGTCTAGATGTTCTGCTGTGGTGGACCTCTAGTCTAGATGTTATACTGTGGTGGACCTCTAGTCTAGATGTTCTACTGTGGAGGACCTCTAGTCTAGATGTTCTACTGTGGTGGACCTCTAGTCTAGATGTTCTGCTGTGGTGGACCTCTAGTCTAGATGTTCTGCTGTGGTGGACCTCTAGTCTATATGTTTCTGTGTGATGGACCTCTAGTCTAGATGTTCTACTGTGGAGGACCTCTAGTCTAGATGTTCTGCTGTGGTGGACCTCAAGTCTATATGTTTCTCTGTGGTGGACCTCAAGTCTAGATGTCCTACTGTGTTGTCTGTGGTGGACCTCTAGTCTAGATGTTTCTCTGTGGTGGACCTCTAGTCTAGATGTCCTACTGTGTTGTCTGTGGTGGACCTCTAGTCTAGATGTTCTACTGTGGTGGACCTCTAGTCTAGATGTCCTACTGTGTTGTCTGTGGTGGACCTCTAGTCTAGATGTTCTACTGTGGTGGACCTCTAGTCTAGATGTTCCACTGTGTTGTCTGTGGTGGACCTCTAGTCTAGATGTTCTACTGTGGTGGACCTCTAGTCTAGATGTTCTACTGTGGTGGACCTCTAGTCTAGATGTTCTACTGTGGTGGAGCTCTAGTCTAGATGTTCCTCTGTGGTGGACCTCTAGTCTAGATGTTCTGCTGTGGTGGACCTCTAGTCTAGATGTCTACTGTGTTGTCTGTGGTGGACCTCTAGTCTAGATGTTCCTCTGTGGTGGACCTCTAGTCTAGATGTTCTACTGTGTTGTCTGTGGTGGACCTCTAGTCTAGATGTTCTACTGTGGTGGACCTCTAGTCTAGATGTTCTACTGTGTTGTCTGTGGTGGACCTCTAGTCTAGATGTTCCTCTGTGGTGGACCTCTAGTCTAGATGTTCTACTGTGTTGTCTGTGGTGGACCTCTAGTCTAGATGTTCTACTGTGTTGTCTGTGGAGGACCTCTAGTCTAGATGTTCTGCTGTGGTGGACCTCTAGTCTAGATGTTCTACTGTGGTGGACCTCTAGTCTAGATGTTCTACTGTGGTGGACCTCTAGTCTAGATGTTCTCTGTGTTGTCTGTGGTGGATCTCTAGTCTATATGTTTCTCTGTGGTGGACCTCTAGTCTAGATGTTCCTCTGTGGTGGACCTCTAGTCTAGACGTTCTACTGTGTTGTCTGTGGTGGACCTCTAGCCTAAATGTTCTACTGTGTTGTCTGTGGTGGACCTCTCGTCTAGATGTTCTACTGTGGTGGACCTCTAGCGTAGATGTTCTACTTTGGAGGACCTCTAGTCTAGATGTTCTACTGTGGTGGACCTCTAGTCTAGATGTTCTACTGTGGTGGACCTCTAGTCTAGATGTTCTACTGTGGTGGACCTCTAGTCTAGATGTTCTACTGTGGTGGACCTCTAGTCTAGATGTTCTACTGTGGTGGACCTCTAGTCTAGATGTTCTACTGTGGTGGACCTCTAGTCTAGATGTTCTACTGTGGTGGACCTCTAGTCTAGATGTTCTACTGTGGCGGACCTCTAGTCTAGATGTTCTACTGTGGTGGACCTCTAGTCTAGATGTTCTACTGTGGAGGACCTCTTGTCTAGATGTTCTACTGTGGAGGACCTCTTGTCTAGATGTTCTACTGTGGAGGACCTTTAGTCTAGATGTTCTACTGTGGTGGACCTCTAGTCTAGATGTTCTACTGTGGAGGACCTCTAGTCTAGATGTTCTACTGTGGTGGAGCTCTAGTCTACATGTTCTACTGTGGTGGACCTCTAGTCTAGATGTTCTACTGTGGAGGACCTCTAGTCTAGATGTTCTACTGTGGAGGACCTCTAGTCTAGATGTTCTACTGTGGAGGACCTCTAGTCTAGATGTTCTACTGTGGTGGACCTCTAGTCTAGATGTTCTACTGTGGTGGACCTCTAGTCTAGATGTTCTACTGTGGAGGACCTCTAGTCTAGATGTTCTACTGTGGTGGAGCTCTAGTCTAGATGTTCTACTGTGGTGGACCTCTAGTCTAGATGTTCTACTGTGGTGGACCTCTAGTCTAGATGTTCTACTGTGGTGGACCTCTAGTCTAGATGTTCTACTGTGGAGGACCTCTAGTCTAGATGTTCTACTGTGGAGGACCTCTAGTCTAGATGTTCTACTGTGGTGGACCTCTAGTCTAGATGTTCTACTGTGGTGGACCTCTAGTCTAGATGTTCTACTGTGGTGGACCTCTTGTCTAGATGTTCTACTGTGGTGGACCTCTAGTCTAGATGTTCTACTGTGGTGGACCTCTAGTCTAGATGTTCTACTGTGGAGGACCTCTAGTCTAGATGTTCTACTGTGGTGGAGCTTATTATTACATTATTACATGTGTTATACTTTAATGAAATGTGTTGTTATTCTGAGTTTGGATGTTTCAGCCTCACATAGAGAGATGGTGTCTTTCCTATCTGTCCTTCTATACACTGTTTAATATGTCTGGTATTAATGTTACTTGGGCATCAGGTGAACATTTAGTATTTATTTTACCTTTAATTTAATCAGATTTAAACGTTGAATTTCTCTCGTTGAGTTTCTCTTCTACAATAACGACCTGACTTTACAGGTCCCTCAGTATGATGTCACGGATGAGCTACCCCCACAGAGAGAGATGGTGAGTTTCACCAGTCCATATTCTACATGTTCCCTCCCTCCCCTGATGGTGAGTTTCACCAGTCCATATTCTACATGTTCCCTCCCTCCCCTATACTCTAGTTAAGTGCAGCAAATATAGACCTTGTGTAAAGGACAGCACCCTGCTTGCATAGCGAGTACCACTTCCTCCCCACGAACTCAGGACCTCAGCCTTGGTAGCGCAGGTGACCGCCCTCCTGAAGCGTCTCACCAGTCAGCGAGTCAGACAAGTGGCGCCACTTCAGACTGAGGAGTACGTCTCCACACATCCCCATGTGATACATTAGGAGCTGTAGCTTTCTCAAAACAAAGCAGCACGCCTTGTCGTTACCTGCACGTTAACATGGTAGTATGTCGCAGTTGAAAAATTAACTACTTCTCCTAGTTTTTTAAGGAAACATTTTTCTGTTGAAAATGCCTAACCACTTGTATGATCTAGTAGCATACACATCAACCAGATAGACATACCCGACACGCCACTATGGGTTTCTCCACTTTACCCAAACCAAAAACAGATTTAATATGTTGCTCAGTTACGTATAGACACCTATCTGTTATATATAGACCCCATTCTGTTATATACAGACCCCTTTCTGTTATGTCTAGACCCCTTTCTGTCTTTGAAAACATTTCCACGCAAATTGGTGGGAGAACAGTTCTCATACACCACTAGCATGTCGGCATTTCCCTTTAGGATTCACTTTTGGATTTTAAGGCTCTTTATTCAAATGTTTATTATCATCAAAAAAAATAAACTGCGTTATACATCCACCTAAAACCAGTAAAATGTCTCTTTAACGATGTTCTGCTACATCCTGTTAATGAGCGTCAGCGTTATAGCTAACGACGGCTGCATCCAAAATAGGTGTTTTAAATCACAACCAAATATCATCTTAGCGACTGTTCAAGCAATAATCAAAACCAGTCGTGTCCCCCCCCCCACCCCCCCACCCCAAGAAGTGATTTTGTTTAGAAGTAGTAAAAATGTTGATCTAGACTATGTTGATAAAAGTTGCATCTGTACGTGACGTCGGTCTGTTGTGTAAAAATAACAACATGACCCTATAGAGCCCTGTCATTATGCAGAGTTATGTTACTTAGGGGGAAAATAACAACAGGACCCTATAGAGCCCTGTCATTATGCAGAGTTATGTTACTTAGGGGGAAAATAACAACAGGACCCTATAGAGCCCTGTCATTATGCAGAGTTATGTTACTTAGGGGGAAAATAACAACAGGACCCTATAGAGCCCTGTCATTATGCAGAGTTATGTTACTTAGGGGGGAAATAACAACAGGACCCTATAGAGCCCTGTCATTATGCAGAGTTATGTTACTTAGGGGGAAAATAACAACAGGACCCTATAGAGCCCTGTCATTATGCAGAGTTATGTTACTTAGGGGGAAAATAACAACAGGACCCTATAGAGCCCTGTCATTATGCAGAGTTATGTTACTTAGGGGGAAAATAACAACAGGACCCTATAGAGCCCTGTCATTATGCAGAGTTATGTTACTTAGGGGGAAAATAACAACAGGACCCTATAGAGCCCTGTCATTATGCAGAGTTATGTTACTTAGGGGGAAAATAACAACAGGACCCTATAGAGCCCTGTCATTATGCAGAGTTATGTTACTTAGGGGGAAAATAACAACAGGACCCTATAGAGCCCTGTCATTATGCAGAGTTATGTTACTTAGGGGGAAAATAACAACAGGACCCTATAGAGCCCTGTCATTATGCAGAGTTATGTTACTTAGGGGGAAAATAACAACAGGACCCTATAGAGCCCTGTCATTATGCAGAGTTATGTTACTTAGGGGGAAAATAACAACAGGACCCTATAGAGCCCTGTCATTATGCAGAGTTATGTTACTTAGGGGGAAAATAACAACAGGACCCTATAGAGCCCTGTCATTATGCAGAGTTATGTTACTTAGGGGGAAAATAACAACAGGACCCTATAGAGCCCTGTCATTATGCAGAGTTATGTTACTTAGGGGGAAAATAACAACAGGACCCTATAGAGCCCTGTCATTATGCAGAGTTATGTTACTTAGGGGGAAAATAACAACAGGACCCTATAGAGCCCTGTCATTATGCAGAGTTATGTTACTTAGGGGGAAAATAACAACAGGACCCTATAGAGCCCTGTCATTATGCAGAGTTATGTTACTTAGGGGGAAAATAACAACAGGACCCTATAGAGCCCTGTCATTATGCAGAGTTATGTTACTTAGGGGGAAATAACAACAGGACCCTATAGAGCCCTGTCATTATGCAGAGTTATGTTACTTAGGAGGAAAATAACAACAGGACCCTATAGAGCCCTGTCATTATGCAGAGTTATGTTACTTAGGGGGAAAATAACAACAGGACCCTATAGAGCCCTGTCATTATGCAGAGTTATGTTACTTAGGGGAAAAATAACAACAGGACCCTATAGAGCCCTGTCATTATGCAGAGTTATGTTACTTAGGGGGAAATAACAACAGGACCCTATAGAGCCCTGTCATTATGCAGAGTTATGTTACTTAGGAGGAAAATAACAACAGGACCCTATAGAGCCCTGTCATTATGCAGAGTTATGTTACTTAGGGGGAAAATAACAACAGGACCCTATAGAGCCCTGTCATTATGCAGAGTTATGTTACTTAGGGGAAAAATAACAACAGGACCCTATAGAGCCCTGTCATTATGCAGAGTTATGTTACTTAGGGGGAAAATAACAACAGGACCCTATAGAGCCCTGTCATTATGCAGAGTTATGTTACTTAGGGGGAAAATAACAACAGGACCCTATAGAGCCCTGTCATTATGCAGAGTTATGTTACTTAGGGGGAAAATAACAACAGGACCCTATAGAGCCCTGTCATTATGCAGAGTTATGTTACTTAGGGGGAAAATAACAACAGGACCCTATAGAGCCCTGTCATTATGCAGAGTTATGTTACTTAGGGGGAAAATAACAACAGGACCCTATAGAGCCCTGTCATTATGCAGAGTTATGTTACTTAGGGGGAAAATAACAACAGGACCCTATAGAGCCCTGTCATTATGCAGAGTTATGTTACTTAGGGGGAAAATAACAACAGGACCCTATAGAGCCCTGTCATTATGCAGAGTTATGTTACTTAGGGGGAAAATAACAACAGGACCCTATAGAGCCCTGTCATTATGCAGAGTTATGTTACTTAGGGGGAAAATAACATTTAGCTTTAAAAAACATTGTCTCTACTCTTACTAAAGCTCTCATTTGACTCTACTATTTATATATATATATATATATATATATATATATATATATATATATATATATATATATATATACATACATATATATACACTGTGTATATTTACTATAAATATATGAATATATGAATTGTGCGTAAATAGTGCTTCTGTTGACTATTGTTGTCTTTCCAATATACAGAGCAAGTATTCAGACTCCTTGACTTTTTCCACATTTTGTTACGTTACAGCATTATTCTAACATTGATTAAATATTTTTGTCCCGCTCATCTACACACAATACCATATAATTACAAAAGAAACCACAGTTTTTTTTAAATGTTTTGCAAAAATAAAATAATAAACTGAAATATCCCATTTACATAAGCATTCGGACACTTTACTCAGTACTTTGTTGAAGCACCTTTGGCAGCGATTATAGTCTCCAGTCTTCTTGGGTATGACGCAACAAGCTTGGGACACCTGTATTTGGGGAGTTTCTCCCATTCTTCTCTGCAGATCCTCTCAAGCTCTGTCAGGTTGGATGTGGAGCGTTGATGCACAGCTATTTTCAGGTCTCTCCAGAGATGTTCGATCAGGTTCAAGTCCGGGCTCTGGCTGGGCCACTCAATGACTTTCAAAGACTTGTCCCGAAGCCACTCCTGTGTTGTCTTGGCTGTGTGCTAAGGGGTGTTGTCCTATCGGAAGGTGAACCATCGCCCCAGTCTGAGGTCCTGAGCGCTCTGGAGCAGGTTTTCATCAAGGATCTCTATGTATTTTTCTATGTTCATCTTTCCCTCGATCCTGACTAGTCTCCCAGTCCCTGCTGCTGAAAAACATCCCCCTCGCATGCCACCACCATGCTTCACCGTAGGGATGGTGCCAGGTTTCCTCCAGACGTGACCCTTGGCATTCAGGCCAAAAAGTTCAATCTTGGTTTCATTAGTCTAGAACATCTTGTTTCTCATGGTCTGAGAGTCCTTTAGGTGCCTTTTGGCAAACTCCAAGCGGGCAGTCATGTGTCTTTTACTGAGGAGTGGCTTCCGTCTGGCCACTCTACCATAAAGGCCAGAATGGTGGAGTGCTGCAGAGATGGTTGTCCTTTTGGAAGGTTCTCCCAATTACACAGAGGAACTCTAGAGTTCTGTCAGAGTAACCATCGGCCCTTCTCCCCCGATTGCTTAGTTTGGCCGGGCGTCCAGCTCTAGGAAGAGTCTTGGTGGTTCCAAACTTCTTCGATTTAAGAATGATGGAGGCCCCTGTTTTCTTGGGGACCTTCAATGCTGCAGAAATGTTTTGGTAACCTTCCCCAGATCTGTGCCTCGACACAATCCTGTCTCGGAGCTCTACGGACAATTCCTTCAACCTCATGGCTTGGTTTTTGCTCTGACATGCACTGTCAACTGTGGAACCTTGTATAGACAGGTGTGTTTCTTTCCAAATCATGTCCAATCAATTGAATTTACCACAGGTGGACTCTGATCAAGTTGTAGAAACACCTCAATAATGATCAATGGAAACAGAATGCACCTGAGCTCAATTTAGAGTGTCATAGCAAAGGGTCTGAATACTTACAGTACATAAATAAAGTATATACACATTACATACATGCAGTACCAGTCAAAAGTTTGGACACTCCTACTCATTCAAGTGTTTTACTGATTTTGTACAAATTTCTAGATACCTGTTTTTGCTTTGTCATTATGGGGTATTGTGTGTAGATTGATGAGGGGAAGAAATTATTGAATCCATTTTAGAATTAGGCTGTAACGTAACTGAATGTGGAAAAAGGGAAGGGGTCTGAATAATTTCTGCACTGTATATATCATTTTATTTAAAATGTTGAATTGAATGTATTATTTTAGGTTGTTTTTGTCTAGTACTGTTGTGTACTTTGTAATATATGTTTTTGTTTTACGTGGACCCCAGGTAGAGTACCTGCTACGTGTTCAGTAGTTAATGGACCCCAGGAAGAGTAGCTGCTACATGTTCAGTAGTTAATGGACCCCAGGAAGAGTAGCTGCTACATGTTCAGTAGTTAATGGACCCCAGGAAGAGTAGCTGCTACGTGTTCAGTAGTTAATGGACCCCAGGAAGAGTAGCTGCATGTTCAGTAGTTAACGAACCCCAGGAAGAGTAGCTGCTGTTCAGAAGTTAACGGACCCCAGGAAGAGTAGCTGCTACATGTTCAGTAGTTATTGGACCCCAGGTAGAGTAGCTGCTACATATTCAGTAGTTAATGGACCCCAGGAAGAGTAGCTGCTACATGTTCAGTAGTTATTGGACCCTAGGAAGAGTAGCTGCTACATGTTCAGTAGTTATTGGACCCCAGGTAGAATAGCTGCTACATGTTCAGTAGTTAATGGACCCCAGGTAGAGTAGCTGCTACATGTTCAGTAGTTAATGGACCATAGGAAGAGTAGCTGCTACATGTTCAGTAGTTAATGGACCCCAGGTAGAGTAGCTGCTACATGTTCAGTAGTTAATGGACCCCAGGTAGAATAGCTGTTACATGTTCAGTAGTTAATGGACCATAGGAAGAGTAGCTGCTACATGTTCAGTAGTTATTGGACCCTAGGAAGAGTAGCTGCTACATGTTCAGTAGTTAATGGACCCCAGGAAGAGTAGCTGCTACATGTTCAGTAGTTAATGGACCCCAGGAAGAGTAGCTGCTACATGTTAATGGACCCCAGGAAGAGTAGATGCTACGTGTTCAGTAGTTAATGGACCCCAGGAAGAGTTACTGCTGCATGTTCAGTAGTTAATGGACCCCAGGAAGAGTAGCTGCTACATGTTCAGTAGTTAATGGACCCCAGGAAGAGTAGCTGCTACATGTTCAGTAGTTAATGGACCCCAGGAAGAGTAGCTGCTACATGTTAATGGACCCCAGGAAGAGTAGCTGCTACATGTGCAGTAGTTAATGGACCCCAGGAAGAGTAGCTGCTGCATGTTCAGTAGTTAATGGACCCCAGGAAGAGTAGCTGCTACATGTTCAGTAGTTAATGGACCCCAGGAAGAGAAGCTGCTACATGTTCAGTAGTTAATGGACCCCAGGTAGAGTAGCTGCTACATGTTCAGTAGTTATTGGACCCTAGGAAGAGTAGCTGCTACATGTTCAGTAGTTAATGGATCCCAGGTAGAGTAGCTGCTACATGTTCAGTAGTTAATGGACCCCAGGAAGAGTAGCTGCTACATGTTAATGGACCCCAGGTAGAGTAGCTGCTACATGTTCAGTAGTTAATGGTTCCCAGGAAGAGTAGCTGCTACATGTTCAGTAGTTATTGGACCCTAGGAAGAGTAGCTGCTACATGTTCAGTAGTTAATGGATCCCAGGTAGAGTAGCTGCTACATGTTCAGTAGTTAATGGACCCCAGGAAGAGTAGCTGCTACATGTTCAGTAGTTAATGAACCCCAGGAAGAGTAGCTGCTGCATGTTCAGTAGTTATTGGACCCGAGGAAGAGTAGCTGCTACATGTTCAGTAGTTAATGGACCCCAGGAAGAGTAGCTGGTACGTGTTTCTGCAGTTAATGGACCCCAGGAAGAGCAACTGCTGCATGGTCAGTAATTAATGGACTCCAGGTAGAGTAGCTGCTACATGTTCAGTAGTTAATGGACCCCAGGAAGAGTAGCTGCTACATGTTCAGTAGTTAATGGACCCCAGGAAGAGTTTCCTGCATGTTCAGTAGTTAATGGACCCCAGGAAGAGTAGTTGCTGCATGTTCAGTAGTTAATGGACCCCAGGAAGAGTAGCTGCTCCATGTTAATGGACCCCAGGAAGAGTAGCTGCTACATGTTCAGTAGTTAATGGACCCCAGGAAGAGTAGCTGCTACATGTTCAGTAGTTAATGGACCCCAGGTAGAGTAGCTGCTACATGTTCAGTAGTTATTGGACCCCAGGTAGAGTACCTGCTACATGTTCAGTAGTTAATGGACCCCAGGAAGAGTAGCTGCTACATGTTCAGTAGTTATTGGACCCCAGGAAGAGTAGCTGCTACATGTTAATGGTTCCCAGGAAGAGTAGCTGCTACATGTTAATGGTTCCCAGGAAGAGTAGCTGCTACATGTTCAGTAGTTAATGGACCCTAGGAAGAGTAGCTGCTACATGTTCAGTAGTTAATGGACCCCAGGAAGAGTAGCTGCTACATGTTCAGTAGTTAATGGACCCCAGGAAGAGTAGCTGCTACATGTTCAGTAGTTAATGGACCCCAGGAAGAGTAGCTGCTGCATGTTCAGTAGTTAATGGACCCCAGGTAGAGTAGCTGCTACATGTTCAGTAGTTAATGGACCCCAGGTAGAGTAGCTGCTACATGTTCAGTAGTTAATGGACCCCAGGAAGAGTAGCTGCTACATGTTCAGTAGTTAATGGACCCCAGGTAGAGTAGCTGCTACATGTTCAGTAGTTAATGGACCCCAGGTAGAGTAGCTGCTACATGTTCAGTAGTTAATGTACCCCAGGAAGAGTAGCTGCTACATGTTCAGTAGTTAATGGACCCCAGGAAGAGTAGCTGCTGCATGTTAATGAACCCCAGGAAGAGTAGCTGCTGCATGTTCAGTAGTTAATCGACCCCAGGAAGAGTAGCTGCTACATGTTCAGTAGTTAATGGACCCCAGGTAGAGTAGCTGCTACATGTTCAGTAGTTAATGGACCCCAGGTAGAGTAGCTGCTACATGTTCAGTAGTTATTGGACCCCAGGTAGAGTAGCTGCTACATGTTCAGTAGTTAATGGACCATAGGAAGAGTAGCTGCTACATGTTCAGTAGTTAATGGTTCCCAGGAAGAGTAGCTGCTACATGTTCAGTAGTTATTGGACCCTAGGAAGAGTAGCTGCTACATGTTCAGTAGTTAATGGATCCCAGGTAGAGTAGCTGCTACATGTTCAGTAGTTAATGGACCCCAGGAAGAGTAGCTGCTACATGTTCAGTAGTTAATGAACCCCAGGAAGAGTAGCTGCTGCATGTTCAGTAGTTATTGGACCCGAGGAAGAGTAGCTGCTACATGTTCAGTAGTTAATGGACCCCAGGAAGAGTAGCTGGTACGTGTTTCTGCAGTTAATGGACCCCAGGAAGAGCAACTGCTGCATGGTCAGTAATTAATGGACTCCAGGTAGAGTAGCTGCTACATGTTCAGTAGTTAATGGACCCCAGGAAGAGTAGCTGCTACATGTTCAGTAGTTAATGGACCCCAGGAAGAGTTTCCTGCATGTTCAGTAGTTAATGGACCCCAGGAAGAGTAGTTGCTGCATGTTCAGTAGTTAATGGACCCCAGGAAGAGTAGCTGCTCCATGTTAATGGACCCCAGGAAGAGTAGCTGCTACATGTTCAGTAGTTAATGGACCCCAGGAAGAGTAGCTGCTACATGTTCAGTAGTTAATGGACCCCAGGTAGAGTAGCTGCTACATGTTCAGTAGTTATTGGACCCCAGGTAGAGTAGCTGCTACATGTTCAGTAGTTAATGGACCCCAGGAAGAGTAGCTGCTACATGTTCAGTAGTTATTGGACCCCAGGTAGAGTAGCTGCTACATGTTCAGTAGTTAATGGACCCCAGGTAGAGTAGCTGCTACATGTTAATGGACCCCAGGAAGAGTAGCTGCTACATGTTCAGTAGTCAATGGACCCCAGGTAGAGTAGCTGCATGTTCAGTAGTTAATGGACCCCAGGAAGAGTAGCTGCTGCATGTTCAGTAGTTAATGGACCCCAGGAAGAGTAGCTGCTACATGTTCAGTAGTCAATGGACCCCAGGTAGAGTAGCTGCATGTTCAGTAGTTAATGGACCCCAGGAAGAGTAGCTGCTGCATGTTCAGTAGTTAATGGACCCCAGGAAGAGTAGCTTCTACATGTTCAGTAGTTAATGGACCCCAGGAAGAGTAGCTGCTGCATGTTCAGTAGTTAATGGACCCCAGGAAGAGTAGCTGCTACATGTTCAGTAGTTAATGGACCCCAGGAAGAGTAGCTGCTACATGTTCAGTAGTTAATGGACCCCAGGAAGAGTAGCTGCTCCATGTTAATGGACCCCAGGTAGAGTAGCTGCTGCATGTTCAGTAGTTAATGGACCCCAGGAAGAGTAGCTGCTACATGTTCAGTAGTTAATGGACCCCAGGTAGAGTAGCTGCTACATGTACAGTAGTTAATGGGGATCCTAATCAACTAAACCAGGGAAAGAGGTTATCCTAGTCAGTTGTGCAACAGATTTCCTTCAACTGAAATGTGTCTTCCACATTTAACCCCTCTGAATCAGAGAGGTGAGGGGGGGGGGGGGGGTTGCCTTAATCGACATCCACGTCTTCGGCGCCCGGGGAACAGTGGGTTAACCGCATTGTTCAGAGGCAGAATGACAGATTTTTACCTTGTCACCTCGGGGATTCGATCCAGCAAACTAAACTCTAATGTAATCTATTATAAACAATGTGGTTTTTCCTTAAATGTGTTTCTAGTTAGGCGCCTTCACACCTTAGCCCATGGCTAAGAACCTCTTGTTCACACTTGTACATTATAAAGTGGGCTAGCACCAAACTTTACCCATGGCTAAGAGCCTCCTTAGTTAACAAATGCTTGCGTGAACACAGGATAAGTTAGCACGGGGCCAGGGCTAAGATAGCCCAGGGCTAAGAACTAAGCAGTGTGAAAAGGTCTATTCAGAGCTGGCTGCTAACGGGTCCACATAGGGAAGCTAACGTTGAATGAGAGGGATTACCATGGCTACCAGCTAGCTGGATAATGGTTCATATTGTTAGTTTCTAAGCTAGCAGACTTTCATAAACTAATATAAACACAACGTAACAATATATTTACCGGCTCTGATAATAATATTCTCTCACATATGGTCCTTGGACACTCGTCTCCCTTGAAACAATTGTTTAAGAAATGCGATTCTATTCCCGTGTACATGACTTGAGGATCTACATTTCTTAACGGTTATTGAGAAGAGAAGCAACCGTCAGAACATCAAAACAGGCGCGGGGCGGCCTCTCGTAGATAAACTAGTATGACACCATTTTAGTTTCATTAGGAAAAACATCAACTCTAACTCCTCCTCATCACATAAAATAACCCAAAATATTAATGTGTGTGTGTGTGTGTGTGTGTGTGTGTGTGTGTGTGTGTGTGTGTGTGTGTGTGTGTGTGTGTGTGTGTGTGTGTGTGTGTGTGTGTGTGTGTGTGTGTGTGTGTGTGTGTGTGTGTGTGTGTGTGTGTGTGTAATCTAGAATCTGTGTATTCTTGTAGTCTGAACAGGTCGTTCAGTATGGTACCTTGGACCAGTTTCCCCTACAGAGAGAGATGGTGAGTTTCACCAATTCTAGCCTACTAACTAACTGAATTCCTTGTTGTGTGTGAATGAATATCATAACTGTATCCCTGTGTGTGTGTGTGTGTGTGTGTGTGTGTGTGTGTGTGTGTGTTGAACCAGGTTCCTCAGGTGTCTCAGACAGACATTCTGGATCAGATGATCCCTCCACAACTCAACCCTCAGGTGAGGAGAGCTAGTACCTCAGGTAGACCAGGTGACTAGTCGAACTAGATGACCAGTTGGACTAGATGACCAGGTAGACCAGGTGAACTAGATGACCAGTTGGACTAGATGACCAGGTGACTAGTTGAACTAGATGACCAGGTAGACCAGGTGACTAGTTGTACTAGATGACCAGGTAGACCAGGTGAACTAGATGACCAGGTAGACCAGGTGACTAGTTGAACTAGATGACCAGGTGACTAGTTGAACTAGATGACCAGGTAGACCAGGTGACCAGTTGAACTAGATGACCAGGTGACTAGTTGAACTAGATGACCAGGTAGACCAGGTGAACTAGATGACCAGTTGGACTAGATGACCAGGTGACTAGTTGTACTAGATGACCAGGTAGACCAGGTGAACTAGATGACCAGTTGGACTAGATGACCAGGTGACTAGTTGAACTAGATGACCAGGTAGACCAGGTGACTAGTTGTACTAGATGACCAGGTAGACCAGGTGAACTAGATGACCAGGTAGACCAGGTGACTAGTTGAACTAGATGACCAGGTGACTAGTTGAACTAGATGACCAGGTAGACCAGGTGACCAGTTGAACTAGATGACCAGGTGACTAGTTGAACTAGATGACCAGGTAGACCAGGTGACTAGTTGAACTAGATGACCAGGTGACTACTTGTACTAGATGACCAGGTGACTAGTTGAACTAGATGACCAGGTAGACCAGGTGACTAGTTGAACTAGATGACCAGGTGACTAGTTGTACTAGATTACCAGGTGACTAGTTGGACTAGATGACCAGGTAGACCAGGTGAACTAGATGACCAGTTGGACTAGATGACCAGGTGACTAGTTGTACTAGATGACCAGGTGACTAGTTGAACTAGATGACCAGGTAGACCAGGTGACCAGTTGAACTAGATGACCAGGTAGACCAGGTGACTAGTTGAACTAGATGACCAGGTGACTAGTTGAACTGGATGACCAGGTAGACCAGGTGACTAGTTGGACTAGATGACCAGGTAGACCAGGTGACTAGTTGGACTAGATGACCAGGTAGAACAGGTGACTAGTTGAACTAGATAACCAGGTGACTAGTTGAACTGGATGACCAGGTAGACCAGGTGACTAGTTGGACTAGATGACCAGGTAGAACAGGTGACTAGTTGAACTAGATGACCAGGTGACTAGTTGAACTGGATGACCAGGTAGACCAGGTGACTAGTTGGACTAGATGACCAGGTAGACCAGGTGACTAGTTGGACTAGATGACCAGGTAGACCAGTTGACCAGTTGAACTAGATGACCAGCTAGAGCAGGTGACTAGTTGGACTAGATGATCAGGTAGAACAGGTGACTAGTTGAACTAGATGACCAGGTGACTACTTGAACTTGATGACCAGGTAGACCAGGTGACTAGTTGAACTAGATGACCAGGTAGACCAGGTGACTAGTTTAACTAGAAGACCAGGTGACCAGTTGAACTAGATGACCAGGTAACTAGTTAAACTAGGTAACCAGTAAGACCAGTTGACTAATTGAACTAAATGACCAGGTAGAACAGGTGACTAGTTGAACTAGATGACCAGGTGACTAGTTGAAATAGATGACCAGGTGACTAGTTGGAATAGATGACCAGGTAGACCAGGTGACTAGTTGAACTAGATGACCAGGTAGAACAGGTGACTAGTTGAACTAGATGAACAGGTGACTAGTTGAACTAGATGACCAGGTAGACCAGGTGACCAGTTGAACTAGATGACCAGGTAGACCAGGTGACTAGTTGAACTAGATGAACAGGTGACTAGTTGAACTAGATGACCAGGTAGACCAGGTGACTAGTTGAACTAGATGACCAGGTAGAACAGGTGACTAGTTGAACTAGATGACCAGGTAGAACAGGTGACTAGTTGAACTAGATGAACAGGTAGACCAGGTGACCAGTTGAACTGGATGAACAGGTAGACCAGGTGACCAGTTGAACTAGATGACCAGGTAGACCAGGTGACCAGTTGAACTAGATGACCAGGTAGACCAGGTGACTAGTTGAACTAGATGACCAGGTGACAAGTTGGACTAGATGACCAGGTAGACCAGGTGACTAGTTGAACTAGACGACCAGTTAGTGAACTAGTTGAAATGGTAGAAGAAGTGACTAGTAGGTTTAAAACTCATGTCCTTGCATTTCTAGATGCAAAGTTAGGGAACCACTGAACAAGATGACCAGGTAACTAGTTGAACTAGATAACCAGGTGACTAGTTGAACTAGTTGAAATGGTAGACAAAGTGACTAGTAGGTTTAAAACTCATGTTCTTGCATTTCTAGATGCAAAGTTAGGGAACCACTGAACAAGATGACAAGGTAACTAGTTGTACTAGATGACCAGGTAACTCGTTTACTAGATGAACAGGTAACTAGTTGTACTAGATGACCAGGTAACTAGTTGTACTAGATGACCAGGTAACTAGTTGTACTAGATGACCAGGTAACTAGTTGTACTAGATAACCAGGTAACTAGTTGTACTAGATAACCAGGTAACTAGTTGTACTAGATGACCAGGTAAACTAACAGACTGTCTTCACCGGTTGTGTTCCTCCTCCTCACCTCAACAGGTCACCGTACTACCACAGGTGCCAGGGAACCAGGTAGACCACACCCCCCCCTGGAACTCCTCCTCCTCACCTCAACAGGTCTCTGACCTACCACAGCTGCCAGGGAACCAGGTAGACCACACACCCCCCTGGAACTCCTCCTCCTCACCGCAACAGATCTCTGACCTACCACAGCTGCCAGGGAACCAGGTAGACCACCCCCCCCCCCGCCCCCCTGGAA
>NC_048585.1:64094322-64096822 GCF_013265735.2 Oncorhynchus mykiss | reverse complement strand
CTGGGCCTGGCCAGGTGAGGCGTATCAAGATTGACTGGGCCTGGCCAGGTGAGGCGTATCAAGATTGACTGGGCCTGGCCAGGTGAGGCGTATCAAGATTGACTGGGCCTGGCCAGGTGAGGCATATCAAGATTGACTGGGCCTGGCCAGGTGAGGCGTATCAAGATTGACTGGGCCTGGCCAGGTGTGGCATATCAAGATTGACTGGGCCTGGCTAGGTGAGGCATATCAAGATTGACTGGGCCTGGCCAGGTGTGGCGTATCAAGATTGACTGGGTCTGGCCAGGTGAGGCGTATCAAGATTGACTGGGCCTGGCCAGGTGATGCGTGTCAAGATTGACTGGGCCTGGCCAGGTGAGGCGTATCAAGATTGACTGGGCCTGGCCAGGTGTGGCATATCAAGATTGACTGGGCCTGGCCAGGTGAGGCGTATCAAGATTGACTGGGCCTGGCCAGGTGTGGCGTATCAAGATTGACTGGGCCTGGCCAGGTGTGGCATATCAAGATTGACTGGGCCTGGCCAGGTGTGGCATATCAAGATTGACTGGGCCTGGCCAGGTGAGGCATATCAAGATTGACTGGGCCTGGCCAGGTGAGGCATATCAAGATTGACTGGGGCCTGGCCAGGTGTGGCATATCAAGATTGACTGGGCATGGCCAGGTGTGGCATATCAAGATTGACTGGGCCTGGCCAGGTGTGGTGTATCAAGATTGTCTGGGCCTGGCCAGGTGAGGCGTATCAAGATTGACTGGGCCTGGCCAGGTGTGGCGTATCAAGATTGTCTGGGCCTGGCCAGGTGTGGCATATCAAGATTGACTGGGCCTGGCCAGGTGTGGCATATCAAGATTGACTGGGCCTGGCCAGGTGAGGCATATCAAGATTGACTGGGCCTGGCCAGGTGTGGCATATCAAGATTGACTGGGCCTGGCCAGGTGAGGCATATCAAGATTGACTGGGCCTGGCCAGGTGAGGCATATCAAGATTGACTGGGCCTGGCCAGGTGTGGCATATCAAGATTGACTGGGCATGGCCAGGTGTGGCATATCAAGATTGACTGTGCCTGGCCAGGTGTGGCGTATCAAGATTGTCTGGGCCTGGCCAGGTGAGGCGTATCAAGATTGACTGGGCCTGGCCAGGTGTGGCGTATCAAGATTGTCTGGGCCTGGCCAGGTGTGGCATATCAAGATTGACTGGGCCTGGCCAGGTATGGCATATCAAGATTGACTGGGCCTGGCCAGGTGAGGCATATCAAGATTGACTGGGCCTGGCCAGGTGAGGCATATCAAGATTGACTGGGCCTGGCCAGGTGAGGCATATCAAGATTGACTGGGCCTGGCCAGGTGAGGCGTATCAAGATTGACTGGGCCTGGCCAGGTGTGGCGTATCAAGATTGACTGGGCCTGGCCAGGTGTGGATTATCAAGATTGACTGGGCCTGGCCAGGTGTGGCGTATCAAGATTTACTGGGCCTGGCCAGGTGAGGCGTATCAAGATTGACTGGGCCTGGCCAGGTGAGGCGTATCAAGATTGACTGGGCCTGGCCAGGTGAGGCGTATCAAGATTGACTGGGCCTGGCCAGGTGAGGCGTATCAAGATTGACTGGGCCTGGCCAGGTGAGGCGTATCAAGATTGACTGGGCCTGTCCAGGTGAGGCGTATCAAGATTGACTGAGCCTGGCCAGGTGTGGCATATCAAGATTGACTGGGCCTGGCTAGGTGAGGCATATCAAGATTGACTGGGCCTGGCCAGGTGTGGCGTATCAAGATTGACTGGGTCTGGCCAGGTGAGGCGTATCAAGATTGACTGGGCCTGGCCAGGTGATGCGTGTCAAGATTGACTGGGCCTGGCCAGGTGAGGCGTATCAAGATTGACTGGGCCTGGCCAGGTGTGGCATATCAAGATTGACTGGGCCTGGCCAGGTGAGGCATATCAAGATTGACTGGGCCTGGCCAGGTGTGGCGTATCAAGATTGACTGGGTCTGGCCAGGTGAGGCGTATCAAGATTGACTGGGCCTGGCCAGGTGAGGCGTATCAAGATTGACTGGGCCTGGCCAGGTGAGGCGTATCAAGATTGACTGGGCCTGGCCAGGTGAGGCGTATCAAGATTGACTGGGCCTGGCCAGGTGAGGCGTATCAAGATTGACTGGGCCTGGCCAGGTGAGGCGTATCAAGATTGACTGGGCCTGGCCAGGTGTGGCATATCAAGATTGACTGGGCCTGGCCAGGTGAGGCATATCAAGATTGACTGGGCCTGGCCAGGTGTGGCGTATCAAGATTGACTGGGTCTGGCCAGGTGAGGCGTATCAAGATTGACTGGGCCTGGCCAGGTGAGGCGTATCAAGATTGACTGGGCCTTGCCAGGTGTGGCGTATCAAGATTGACTGCGCCTGGCCAGGTGAGGCGTATCAAGATTGACTGGGCCTGGCCAGGTGAGGCGTATCAAGATTGACTGGGCCTGGCCAGGTGAGGCGTATCAAGATTGACTGGGCCTGGCCAGGTG